>NC_060912.1:810640-818140 GCF_014805685.1 Silurus meridionalis | reverse complement strand
ACCTGCTCTAAACAATCGTCGCAGCCGGTCGTTTCCGATGGTTCAGTGGGTTTAGACTGGTATTTCGCTGTTGGTGGCGTTCAGGGTTCGAATCCTGCTTTCTGTCTTTCTGTCTGGTCTGAATTTCTTGTTTTGAAGAATAAACCGAAGGATAAACCCCCAAAAAAAAGAAGGTGTGTTGTGGGACTTGATGGCTTTGTGGTAAAAGCCTTGCCTCTGAGCTCAGAGGTTGCTGGTTCGAATCTGGCTTGTCCCCACACTGGGTAAGTTGTGTGGAAAGTAGTGTGTGGTGAGCAATGGAGTGGTTGATGGTGAACAAAGGCTGTGGAGACCTGCTGCTTCACAGTCTCAGAGAAAAAGTGAGGGTGATAGGTTTTTGGCAGAATTTTTCCCTATATATGCAAAACTAAGTTGATACTTTTTTGGAGGTTTTTGCTTCATAACCCCCTGTTTTCAGCTTCTCAGACACTGGGGGGGCAGATGCCCGGATATTGCCCCCCTGCTTCAGGATACGCCCACCGAAACCTTCCACATCCAACCTTCCACGTCCAACCTTCCACGTAGCCATTCCTGACACCTTCTACACTCTTAACTTAGAGTCCTGGCCGGGGTTTGAACCGGCAACCTCTCAACCCAGAGGCAAAGCTCTTCCAATTGAGCCACAGGATCTCCTGCAAGAACCTGATTTTTATAAAACTTTTTAAACAATTTAAAGGAAAGGTAAGGGGTAGGAATTGAACCGGGTGAGTCAGATAGCAGAGACCACATCACTAACCACTACACTACCACAGGGGTGGCAAACAAGCCTTTGCTTATTGGACTTTTGGCTTTTCTATAGTTAGGAGACCAGTGTTTTCTCTTAGATCATGATGGTAGAGGGTCAAAACTTCTCCTTCCTGTACATTCTCTCAGTTACTCGAAGTCTATGAGAAGTGACTCAGATACAAGAACCACATCTCCAACACCTGCACCACTGATATACCATGATTTACCAGCAACCAATTTTAATGACCTTTTATTGTTCTGTTTTTAAAAACTTCTTATAATGTTCAATATGAAACTAGAGGTAAGAATCGAACCAGGAAAGTCTTTCATCATAGATCACTAATGGCATTACTTCAAAACTCAAAACTTTGTTAGACATGTAAATAAGCAGGAAAGACAGAGACAAAGACAAAGAGACACGGACACAGCTTTAGAAAGAGTGAGAAACAAATAGAGAGACAGCAAGAGAGGGACATATACAGTGAGACATTTACTAAAAGAGACACAGAGACAATTAGATAGAGAAAATAGAGAGACAAAGATAGCGAGATATAGCCACTTCCTGTTGGAAGTGTTTCTCCCAGCGACTCTTAATGATCTCATTTACTAAATGAGCAGTAGT
This sequence comes from Silurus meridionalis, assembly GCF_014805685.1. Classification (NCBI taxonomy): domain Eukaryota; kingdom Metazoa; phylum Chordata; class Actinopteri; order Siluriformes; family Siluridae; genus Silurus; species Silurus meridionalis. The sequence goes on along the minus strand of NC_060912.1, from coordinate 816,753 downwards.
GAGTTAAGTGCTTGCTCAGGTGCCCAAAACTGGCAGCTTGGAGGTGTTAAACATGTATCATATTTACAGCATGTGATATGTATGTAAGCATATGTACAGTGATTAAATATAAAGGCTATAACAGTGCAGAGACGTGTGGACATCATTAAGAGCCTTTGCTATGTTTCCACACGGACAGTTAATGAGGTGACACCTGAGAGACTGCACCTCTTCAAGTCAAGTCAGGAAGCTTATATATATAAAATTATAGACATTTTACAGATTTGAATGATGAATTGTTTTTATCTGTACGATCAATAAAGACACTAATTTAAGTTTGTGTCGCCATTATGAGGGAAAACCCCACAAAACGCTACCCAGAGGGTAAATTGTGTGAATCATGGCGGATTTGGTGTTTGATTTGAGACTTGGCGCATAAATAAAACAAAAGTTTACTGATTAAAAATATTTTTATCTGGAGTTTATTTATTTATTTTATATCTAAGTAAAGAAAGGACGTCGTGGATAAATGTATTTTTTGCCAAAGGTTTTTAATTTCGCCTCTTTTTTATTTAGTTATTTATTAATGTATTTAAATTTTTTATAAAAATGGTGAAACAGAAATGCGCGCTGAATTGATAGCGTTAATAAAATTTAGTGACGTTTACAATCATTTTCATTTTGACAGCCAAATATACATATATATACATACATACATACATACATACATACATACATACATATATATATATTAATACAAAACTAATTAAAATGTTGTTACCTAATGAATGTGTCCAGGCTGAAGATCCACATATAGAACACAAGCAGAGAAAAGATGATGATTATCAGGAATGTGTCTGTTCTCAGTCATGTTCTCATCACTGACTCCCTCTGTCTCATCCACATTAACCCCAAACTTCTTACTGCTTCTGCCTGCTGATTCTTATCTCCATAAACTAGTCTACATCTGTGGTGAGTGAGAGTCAGGACTTTATACACCAGTGGATTGAAAAAGACGCACAGAGGAAATCGGTTGTTCGGATGAAATTGGCGCGCAGTGAAAATAAAAAAATATTTCACCAAATCAATGGAATAAAACTAAAGTAACGAGTCGGGTTTGAAAATGTAAGAAGTAAAAAGTACAGATATTTGTGTAAAATGTAATGAGTAAAAGTAAAAGTTGTCTGAAAATAAATAGTGGAGTAAAAACTGATACCAGAAAAATCTACTTAAGTACAGTAACGAAGTGTGTGTAACGAAGAGGTACTTCCCACCTCTGACACACACACACACACACACACACACAGGATTGCTGATTGCAGGTAACACATGATTAAGGACAGCTCCTGAGTGTTAAGGAGTTTACTGAGAAAACAATAATCATCTCTCTCTCTCTCTCTCTCTCTCTCTCTCTCTCTTCTTTCTTTATCTCTTTCTTTTCTACCTACAGATTGTAAGGACACATCATTTACTGCAAATACTCTCTCTCTCTCTCTCTCTCTCTCTCTCTCTCTCTCTCTCTCTCTCTTTTCCTGTTCCTCAATTTTACACTCAAAACCCTGTGAATCCTAACAGACGTTTATTCTCTTCTTATATCTATTCTTTCCTCCTGTTTTTGAGATCCTGTGGCTCAATTGGAAGAGCTTTGCCTCTGGGTTGAGAAGTTGCCGGTTCAAACCCTGGCCAAGACTCAAAGTTAAGAGTGTAGAAGGTGTCAGGAATGGCTGCGTGGAAGGTTGGCTGTGGAAGGTTTCGGAAAGTCTTTCCCACACGTTTCTCCATGCAGCCCTGAGTGCAGTAATGATACTTGTTCAAGCCTGATTTATAATCAGTGTGTTTTCAGGTAAAAGCAGGTGTTAACTGAAGCCTGAGTGAACAGCATCGACACTTAACTGTGCTTTTCCTGCAGTCGTTTATTTCACAGAGGAAAGAGGAAGCGCTGAAGAGCAAATCAGCGTCATGGGAAAGTCTTTATACGTCCTCTCCATTGCAGTTGATGTTGATGTGCGTTCAAGGCATGTTAATGATTCATTTTGAAAGCGTCTGTACAGAAGTCTACAGAGCAGAGCAGAAGGTTTTATTTACTGGTAATTAAGAGATTACTAGTCGGAGGATCATCTCCTTTGAGGACACGTTTCACCTCTGATTTGGAGCTGAGCTACATACCACTGAAAAACCAAATTAACAGACTACCACACCAGAATCCACCCGGAACCAAAGTTCCTTATCATTTACAAAAGTTTCGCAAGAAGCTTCCAGGGATAAGAAACTGGTATATGGTGTAGATCACATACTGTATATATTACAATCCCAATTCCAAAACGTTGGGGTGCTGTGCAAAATGTTTGCAAATTCCATATTCTAGGATTTCCCTGAAAAAAAGTTTTTTTTATGGAAGCATTTGTTTCACTTAAACCTGTATATACCATTCAGCATTGATGAAGTCTTTCCAAATGTACAAGCTGCCCATTCCACAGGCACTAATGCACTCCCATAGCATCTTTTTGAACTGAGTACTAATAACAAGCCGGATTGTCTCCTTCCTCTTTAGTCCAGAGGACATTTCAATTAAAATTTCTATTCGTCTGACTACAGAACACTTTTCCACTTTGCCTCAGTAAATTTTAAATGAGCTTTAGCCCAGAGAGGATGGTGGCATTTCTGGATCATGTTCACGCATGCCTTCTTCTTTGCATGATAGATATTTAACCTGCATTTGTAGATGACATTGGATGACATTGTCTTTCTTGAAAACACTAAAGGTTCTAAAATTGGAAATGATTCCAAGCAAGGAACCTTCTAATTTTTGTATCTGCAGTTTGTTTAAAAAAAAAGCCTGATATAAAAGCAAAACATAAAAGTAAAACATCGGTCTGAGCTAGTCATTTTGTAAAGAAAAACATACGGACACTGAAATGGTTTGAGAGTGCTTCAGTAGGAAATGTCCCAGAAGAGCCACATCAAAATAACTATCATATCTGAGACCATATTCGAGATGTCTGAAGAATACTGAATCAGGCGACTGAAATCTGCAGAAAAACGTCTGTCGTTACACATAATCTTACATTCATACAGTCTCGGGATTCAGTTTCCTGCACCAGGGATATATTTTATACCCTTTACTGAACAAAGTATCTTGATTGTAGTACAGGAGTGTATGTATGTAGGACTGGTAATGGTCTTGACGTCTGTCACTGGAAATACGAGAATAGTTTTGGGACACCTGAACAGCCGTATGTGGTTCTTTACACAAACTTAGAGACACACAATTTTATATGACGTCTTTCGGTGCCTTCATTTGAACTAAGAGACCAAACCTGTTCCCCTATGCACAAAACCATCTCCATAAAGATATGCTTTCATGGGTCAGAAGTTGTGGAAGATCTCATTTACATTTACATTTAGATCTCCTGCTATAGAGCTTCAAATTGTATTGAACACCTTTGGAATGGATGTGAACACTGACTGCACCCCCCCAACCTTACCTTCTCACCTTCATCAGAACATGACTTTACTAAGTGAAGGAGCACAAATCTCCACAAAGAAATTAGTGGAACTCCAGAAGTGGAGGTTTTTGCGAGGACTACATGTGGAATGAGATGTTCAAAATCTCAGGTGTCCACAAACTTTTCATCTGTGTAGTGTATATCTTTTAAAAGCAAACAAAAGCATATATCTTGTTTTGTGCCTTTGTGCAGTTTTTTTTTTTTTTTTTTTTGGAAAAGGTCATGACCATGTCTGGCTTTGTTTTGGTGGTGCCACAACAAGCTGGCACGTCTGTCACCGGTCACAACGGAGCCTCCTGTCTGTAGCAGCTGTTCTTCTCCCTGTGAAAAGAGCCCCAACGTACACAAAAACTGCAGCCCAAAATGGCCTCCTTTGTTTGTTTGAAAATTAAAAACCTCAAAAGGAGAAAGAGTTGCGAAAAAATGACTGGAAAGCCGACAGAGAGGCCTGGCCTTGAGTCTCACCATCTCGATATGACACACGATTACCTACGTAATGGCAGAAAGCAGTTAAGTTTAAGTGAGTCAGAAGTTTTTTTTGGTACTTAATAATTTTATTTGACTTATATTACTCATCATCCTCCCTCTTCTTTCTCTCTTTCTCTCTTCTCTTTCTCCCTTTCTCTCTCTGTTGAGTTAAACAAGCTCCTGATGTACCAGTGACCAGTGTTCCTCATCCCTTTCTTCTCTTTTGATCTTCCTGTTTTATCCTGATGTTCTACCTCTGGATAGAGTTCCACGTCACTGCTCTAAAAATCCATGAAGTTACTGAGCAAGAGTTATTTTCCTACAGTCACCACTGGTTCGCTCATTAGGGACAAACTTATAGGCACTAAACTTATACAATCTTTTGTAATCACTTTATCTCTGTGAAGCTGCTTTGAGGCAACATTCAGTGTAAACGCTCAACAAATAAAATTGAATTGAATTAAATTACTACTGAGATTGGGTCCAACTTGCTCTTTACAGATAGCTGTTTACAAGAAAGTACTTAATTTATCTACGTTTGCACACTGTCACCTTCAAAATAGTCCCCTTGCACAGCAATACACTCACGTGTGTGAAGGAGCTCGGTGACATGGTGCACACGTGGTCCAGAACAGCACCAGCTGCACTGATGTACACAGAACAATGTCTTTTGACACTGACTTGTGAAGGTTGGTGCTCCCTGTGACTGTGCGTGCAGCACTGAGGCGCCATCTGTTGGCATGTTACAAAACTAGTTTGCTACCACAATAAACTTTTGTTTCATCCATATGAATGTGTTCATGTCTATTTATTAATTTATTAATTTTATTATTTAAAAGTATTAGTTAAACTTAAAAGGAGAAGTTTTATAATTGTTCATATCATCATACATTTTTTTTTAACAGGTTTTGACGTAATCAGAGATTACATGCACATAGTGATTCTTTAAGACCCAAATTGCGCAGTTGGGGATTCAGACGTCAGCTGTAACTACAGGCTTACGCACATGAGTCTCGACCAGCGGCATGTGAGACGTGCATGAGAAATGCGAGCAAAAAAATTAAGGCATGTCTCACTTATACACAACTCTGACACGGTTTGACCAAAAGTATTGGGACACCCGACTTAATCAGCCATTTTGGCTCTTCACCAAACTGTTCCGACAAAGTTGGCATGAAATGTGTTCTTAAAATTTTCCCCTTCAACTAGGAGACCCAAAGATGTTCCAGCATGACAATGCCCATGTGCACAAAGCCAGTTCCATGAAGATGCTTTAGATGGGAAGATCTCCTGCTACAGAGTTATAAACCCTATTGAACACTTTTGGGATAAACTGAGTGCACTTGAGGGTTCCTCACATCACCTATACCAGTATTTGACTTTACTAAAAGGCTGAATGAGCATCATCTATTGGAACATCAAGTCTAGCAAACAGAGCGTTTGAATGGAACGTCTATTAATAACAGAGTTTTTTGGTGCAAAACTCAAATCCTCATCTTCATCGTGAAAAAATTCTGATATACGGATTAACAGTGCTGCGGAACATTGTCCAACAAAACTGTAACTGTGTGTGTGTGTGTGTGTGTGTGTGTGTGTGTGTGTGTGTGTGTGTGTGTGTGTGTGCCTCTTTATTCTATATTATTAGCTCACTGGGAGGTGTGGGGACGTCTGCCAATCAGAACTTTAATCAATCAGCTCTAAATGATACCTTCTCCCACACGCTATGCCTTCAGCACACACACACACACACACACACACACACACACAAGGGAAATTGAGGCTTATTTTGCAGTGCACTTTTTAAAGTAGTGCAACAACTTCTGCAAAAAGACACACATGCATACACACACACACACACACACACACACACACACACATGCGCACAAGCCAGTCAAGGAGGAGAGTAGGCCAGTGAATAGCCTAAGGCTCACATGGCCCTCTTTTCCTGTGTTAGAACACATTACATAAGTGGATTGAGCCCAGAAGCCAGACTGGTCTCCCAATTGCATCCTGGGATATTGTGTGTGCATGCTTGGGTGTGTGTGTGTGTGTGTGTGTGTGTGTGTGTGTGTGTGTGTGTGTGTTTGTGTGTGCATGTAGAGACAGACATACAGGGCTTTAAATAGCTCTAATCCTGCCCCTTACCCTCATAAACACACA
>NC_060912.1:768140-805640 GCF_014805685.1 Silurus meridionalis | reverse complement strand
GATGTTCAGGTGATCTCCAAGTTGCAGAATATAATTAATTGAACGTTGTTTCACTGTAATTCGCTGCATTTTCATTGTTATACCTCACTGTCAGCTCTGTGACACATTTAATCCTCACTGCTGTAGAATTGGCATCTCAGCTCAGTTTTTCTTCTGTGCCTTTGGAGCGGAAACAGTCTTCGCCTATCTTCTTCCTGCTACTTACAATAAGAGGAAGTGAGGGGCTCAGAAAATGCCAATGTGTGTGTGTGTGTGTGTGTGTGTGTGTGTGTGTGTGTGTGTGTGTTTGTTATCCATTTCAGCATGAAATTGTGGAGAGAAAGGCAGTGAAAGACTCATGGCAAAGCTCAGTATTGTTCAATAACAGTTATATGTGTGTGGAAATGATGTCAGTTGACTTTCTGTCATCCCTTAAAAAAAGAAAAATCAAGATATAAGACTAAAGAAAGTCACATACCAAAGCAAAGTCCACCCTCAGCAGCCCCCAGGCTACAGTCTACTGCTGGGTTCAATGGCTAAGCAGATGGAGCTTAAGGCCCAAAACCAGCAGGACACAGAAGATCCAGATCATTGCAGGCTGATCACTGATCCTAGATCAGGATTCAAGCTGTTGAAATCTTGGGCATAAGCTGGAATCTGAACTAGATCAGAAGTGGACGGCTTTGAGGCATGTCCTCCAGTGTCTTGCAGCAAGTCAAGATATTTTCAAGGCTCCGCATCGGATTCTGCGTCTGAAGGATGCTCTAACTAGGCGGTTTAGCCATAGGGAAGGTTTAAATTTTTCATGTTGTGACAAGATGCCTGCAAAACAAAAAATATCGAACTCCTGCTTAAATCGAAAATAAAATGTTGTGTGCATACAGGTGCTTCTGCAACACGTGCACTTGTGAAATCATGGACTCACTTTTTTGTCACAGAAGTGAAACCCAAAACCTAGACAAGCATGACTTTGAGGACAACAGTGCAGAGACCTAAGAAGAAGAAGAAGAAGAAGAAGAAGAAGAAGAAGAAGAAGAAGAAGACGACATTTAAAAATAGCCTAATAAAATCACATTTATAACAAATGGCCAATGACATAGTGATGACATGCATGTATTCGTGTGTGTGTGTGTGTGTGTGTGTGTGTGTGTGTGTGTGTGTGTCATCCTGGAAAAACCTACCCCATGCTGACGATATTTTCTATTTTCTATATATAGTAATATCTGAATCTATTTTCTCTCCCACTGAAATTTTTATGTTTTATTTAATCTTTAATACATTTAAAAAATCCTGGACTTTGGTTCAATTCTAAAATCTAAATTCTCCACACAAACACCATTTCCACACATATCATATTCCTTAATATTAGGGTAAATAAAGAACAAACATATTCACACTTTATAATAAAAGCTCATGATGTACACTAGTATGCTCCATCAGTGATGTCATTTGATTTATATTTCTGGTGAAACCTAAAGTGTGATGATTATTTGAACTGTGTGAATCACTGAGATAAAACAGAAACCTGCAGCTGGACATTACACGGTTATATTTATGTTTTATGCTAATAATGCAAACATTTGGTTTATTTACATACAGGAACAGGTGTTAAATGGGAAAAATGCTCTGATAATTTGTTCACTTCTTCTGAATGTGATACACACCTGAGTGCTCCTGAACACCAAACCATCAGAAGATCTGCTTTTATAGAGCTATTTTCACATTTCATGATTTATTGGTAACACGTCACTACAGTCTTGAAGATTTAGGAATGAGGTGTATTTACTTTTCCCACTTGTTTTCTGAAATGTTTTTAGTCCCAGTCTTCTGGGAGGATGTTCCACTAGATTTTGGAATGTCCGTTTAGAGATTTGTGTTCACATTCATTCCAAACGGAATTAAAGCTCTTGAAGATCTTCCACATCTTCCAACCCATTTAATGCAGATCTTTATGGAGCTGGCTTTGTGCACAGGGGCATTGTCATGCTGGAGCAGGTTTGGATCTCCTGGTTCAAGTGAAGGGAAAATTTCATGCTTCGGCATCCAAAGACGTCCTACACAATCGTCCTCCAAATTTGTGGGAACACACAATGTTCTCTTTTGCGTCCCTGAAAAGCCTGACAGAGACGAGTTGGCTGCGATGTGGACCTTCAGGCCACACAAAAAACTCTCTGTTTTTTTCCCACTGTATTGAAGCACCCTACTGAGCTTCCTGTAGAGTCAGGGATTTGACAAGATCAATGAAGGACTGCTTTTTTTGCCATTGAAGGGACAGAAGAAAGAGTTAAGTATAAGGACATGCTGAAGAGGCACTTCCTTTTTTCTTTCTTCCTTTTCTTACTTGAGCAAAATTGTGCTTCAATGGTGATGAACTGAATGACATGATGTGTGGAGAAAGTCATAGTTTATTACCCCAAAAATAATAAACTTAAAGACTAAAATGAAACCAGATCTCGATTTGTTTTAAAACAAACATTAATCACGGTTTATATACAGATTTTATTCAGATCCTTACTCTTATAATACACTTTTTATCCTTTGGACTAAAAATGATAGTTGTATAATACTTAAGAAATGTTACGGGTTTTTGTCATCAACATTAAAAGATGGCTACCTGGAATAAATCTAGATCAGGAAAAAACATTGTGATTACTCAAGATACGTTTAAGGTTGAAATCTGACCTCAGATGCAGTGACTCTCGAATAAACCCATATTTAGCTGTTTATGCAGACATTGTGTTGGAGCTTCTAAAAGGCATTGAGAGCATGCTAACGATTGCCCAGCATTGGTTCAATTTTCCCCCTTTTCCCTTTTCAAGCAGGGCACTTTGACAGAAGCGGCGAGAAGCTATTTAGCTACAGTCTACAGAAATCAATAAGCTCATTCCTCCAGGCTGGAACAATTTCTCTCGCACACACACACACACACACACACATATACACAATTACACACACTTTGAGCGGTGGTTTGTCATGCTGCCTCGGCATTAGGGTAAAGGCCTCCTATGTGTTATTCTAGCTGTAATTACCCGGGGTTGATATGCATGGTCAGGCACGTGAGGGTGTTTTGCTTCCTGTTGGCACTGGACAATATGAAGATGGTGGGGGTGAGAAGGTTTTGGTGCCTCCCACTGAACAATTCTGACACAGAGATATGAACAAAAGCACAATCATGAAGGACAAATCTGAAATCTGATTAACCTGTATGTTCTGTTTTGTCAAAACAATATATTTGGAAATGTTACTGAAAATGGAGCATCATAAATGTAAACATTAAAGTATTCAGATTAACCAATGCAATATAAATAAATTCAATATCTCTGAACCACCGTATGCTGGAGTGAACCTTCATCAACTTTATTACCAACATTATATTATTACAAAATGCTACTTTTAGCTGATGTGCTAACCTTTGCTAACTGCTGTTGGGGTTTGATAGCTTGATAAGATCAGGCTAATTTACAAAATGACATTTTGTGAGCAATCAAACCAATTAAACTCTTAGACATTCTGAACTTTACAGTAGGTTCAGACTGCAGAATCACTTAGATATATTTAGTGCAATGGTTTTAAGCAAATCTACTGTACAACATCTGAAGATCATGCTAGCTAGTGTACGTAGCTCATTTTCTGCAGGTCGAATGCTGAGCACTGAAATGCTGATATCTCCATGGGGTTTGGCAGAACAGGCTGATTTTTATCACGCGGTTTCCTCTGAAGCTTATAAAACCTTCTCAGACTCCGCTGCAGCTGACTAAGCATCTGGCTACTGAAGTGTACACACTTTTAAACCAAAAACACTGCAATCAGAAAGAAACTGAGTGAAGTATTAGGATTTAATAAAATTAAGATTATATTAAGATTAGGACTGTATTAAGATTACATGGTTTGCGTACTAAAAAATGTTATAGTACATTTAAATACATTTTTATATCCCACATTCTCTACACATATACACACATCCTGCTCTAATATAACCAATAAATATTAAACTAATGCACTAATATGATAACAGTCCAAATTAATATTTATATGAACGTACTCCTACTGATATGTTCCTTTTACATTATAGTAACGACATGTACAGTATAATAGACAATCTTTACAGTCTGCACAGTCCCACGATACATGGATTTTAAATTGTGTTGGCGTTTCATAAATAAGAAAAACTGAGATGCATCGATTCTGTGGAGCTTCCTGTAAACGGGGATATTATTTATAAGCATTTTTGTAAAAAGTCTTAATTTTTGTAGCGCTGATTTAATTATTAAATTAAATTCATTAAATTTGTCCTGAATTAATATTAATTATGTAGAATTTATTAGATAAATAAAACACTGTATGTGAAAGGTACAGGGACGCTGGTTCAGGGTGGTTATGGTACATCAGGAGTATTTGTGTTACAGTATTACAGCTTTGTTTATTATAATAATAATAATAATAATAATAATAATAATAATAATAATAATAATAATAATAATGATGATAAGTGGAAGTGTTATATTGAGATTTTTGGAGACTGAAGATCTGTACAAGGGCAAGAAATTCTGGCTTGCGGTCCCAGAACTAAAATGATTTTCCCCCACCCCCTCCCGCCCCCCGGGTTAATCCAATCTTATTGAGATTTATGTCAAGCCTAAGAACCCTGACTCCTGTAAGACAAACAGGATTAGCCCGGGATCTCTTTCTTGCTCTTTTTCTTTCTCTTTTCTCTGAGGGGACTGGGGGGAAGGGTGAAGGAAAATTTCTGAAAGAAGGAAGTTGTTGCCGCAACAGACAAGGCAATCAAATGGTAACGTTAACGCCGCCTATAGGGTATAAAGGAGGGGGGGGGCAATGTGTGTGTGGAGGGGGGTGAGAGGGGAGGGCGAGGGGGGGTAAGTAGGGATGGAATGACAGACGGCTGAAAATGAAAGAGAGTACGGTCATGTGAAACTTTTCTCGCTTTTAAACATCGTTATTTTTTTTTTTGGTGCGTGAAATGATCTGCTTCACCGAGCTCAGTTGGAAACTCCCAAATGTACGTGGCGCTGCTGTGTGAATAGATGGGCATGAATGGCATCCAGCCAGTAAAGGAGCTGAGCAATCCCAGGTTGCCAAGGTGACTGGCAACCAATCAGTTTTGGAGACAGAAGCAAGGTCAGAGGGGTTAAGTGGAGCTCTGCAGGAAAGGAACGTCGGAGGACCCTGGCACTTGAGCCACCGAGCTTCGACCAGCAGAAAAATGGATCTCATTTCACTCCATCTCTGTTCCTCTCTCTGTCTGATGCACAATAGTGTTTACTGTAGGAACTTGCAGCTCTGAGACACATTAGTCATATAAAAACTTAGCAATCGACTGAAAATAACCACAAACCCAGATAGTGGGCCACAGCAAGCTTTCACACACACACACACACACACACACACACACACACACACACAGAGTGCTGACTTGGTTTCAATGTCACATGCTAACACATAATGGAAACGCTCGTAAATAATAAAAAACAAGGGCTTTATGATATAAAAATCCTGGATGTTTGATCAAGGCAAAGTGGAAAAAGAGAGAGACAAGAGAGATGAGCCTATGACAAACAGGTCCACAGAGACTGACACACACACACACACACACACACACACACACACACACACACACACACACACACAGAGGCACGAGGATGTGGGATGATGTAGAGGCGCCACTCAGCCTTGCGCCTGTTGTGTCACTGCACGGCTCTAAATAATTTAGCGTCACTCAAATATTGATATGGAAATCACCACTGAGTGATCTGACAACATGGAGAGCGAAATAGAGATGGAACGAGAGAAAAGAAAAAAGAAGGAGATCCAGACTCTCCCTCACTTTTTGTTTCTATTGTGTTCAGTCTCTTTGACTTTGTATGCATTTCAAACATGCTAATTATTTACATGTTGCCTTGATCTCAGTAAAAATGAGTTGAATGATGGATGAAGGAGGACAAAAAGCTTTGGGGGGGGAAACAATGAACACTTCTGAGATGTTCAATAAAATATAGATTCGGCAGGACACTTTACAGGGCATCATCATTTTCCTCTAAAAAATCAGTTTGATCTTGATGAAGCACGAGCAGTTATGGGGTGATTGAGGTTGTCTATAGGTTTTTTAAACAAATCCTATCACAAGCCACCATTTTTAAACGGGGCAGAGTGGATGAGCATCCTGATCCATCCCAAACCCTTACTTTGGTTTCAATTGGAACCAAATAAATAATTGTATTTGATGGCATCAAATAAAAAGATACATGGCGTTACTGTGGATGGTTCCAATCCAGACCGATAAAAATGGATTTGAACTGTAATTAATGTGGACACTTCTGCCATAAACAGCACTCGAGTCTCCAATAGTGACCAGGTGATCACCACAATGATGCAATGATGGAACTATAATGAATGGAATCTAATGTTGAGGATGAGGATTATTATTTTTTTAAAACCTGGTTCTTCTCAAGGTTTCTTCTTTAAGAATCTTAGGGAGTTTGTTTTCCCTCAATACCATCACCACTGGCCCCCTAATTAGGTTTAAACCACCTACAGGTACATTTATAAATTTAAAATCTATATTCATAACTTATCGAAAGCGCTGTACAAATAAAATTGGATTGGGCCAACATTCCAGCCAGTGTATCTACCTGCATGTTTTTTAGGAGGTCGGAGGAACCCGGAGAACTTTAAGGAATCCCAGACTAACATGGAGAAAGCACACCATATAGGCAGTAACCCAAACTCAGGGCTTCACCTTGGACCCTGAAGATAATCTTGGATTTATGTTTATATTTACCTTTCTGCAATTTAGCATATGCCCTTGTCCAGAGCTACTTACATTTACAAATAAACGGGTAAGGGCCTTGCTCAAGGGCCCAATAGTTGCATCTTGGTTTTGTGGAGCTGAGAGTTGAACTAATGACCTTCTGGCCCAAGGGTCAAAGCTTTAACTAGTGAGCTACCACTTCCTATTGGGTCAAATAAATATTTCATAGCATGTTTACACAGTTTCCATGGTAAGTGATATTTTTAACCTCACAATTTTCTTTTAAAGACCTGGAAAGTACTAGATGAGTTCATTTGAATACAGTTTTGAATGAATTACACAACAAATCTCCATCTAACATCAACAAAAATAACAGCAACAGGAACTTATCAACCGCGCTAAAAGGAACCTCTGCATCCTGCTCAAAACCACATGAAGATCATCAAACCTCCATGTTTATTGATTCTTTACCTGCTTTGGAGTCTGCTGAGATTCTTTTCTGCTCATCATGGTTGTACAGAGTGGTTATCCGAGTTATCCTAGCCTTCACGGTTGTATGAACTAGTGTAGCCTTTCAGTGGATGTTTAGTTTGCTTGTTTATTTTCAGAGTTTTGTGTAGAAACTGCCATGTGAGAAACTCCAAAATCAGCAGTTTCTGAAAAGCCTTTACCAGCTGGTCTAGAACTACAAGTTACTGAGGTCATCTTCTTCCCCATTTTGATGTCTGATGCGAATATCGTAAATATTTTGTTCATTAAACTGCATAGCCGATGCTAAGAGAAATTGTGATTATTTTTATGTGATATATTAAAGTATTTGTGATACTTGGTTGAGTGTTGTGTGAAAGAAATATGAATGTTAAAAAAAAAATAAACAGTAAAAATAAAATGTAAAATATATGCAAAGTACATGGCGCACACTGCAGTCTAGACGTCTCCGGTTTAGGCAGCTTGCATTTGTTATAAGCACTACTGAATGCAGCTCATGCAGGATTGATTAGGGAGTTTTAGTGAGTGTGAAAATTCTGGTGTGCACTCGGTTTCTGCAGCGCACTCTGCAATCCACTGATAAGGAGTAGCAGGGGAAGAGTTAAATATAACCAAACAGATGGACTTGCAAAATAGGAACTAAATCAGCATGACAATTATGCATACACGTATACACATTCACTCAGAGGAGCGCGCACACACACACGCACACACACACACACACACACACACACACACACACATACATACATATATATATATAGCCTTATATATACAGTTTCAGTCAAAAGTTTGGACAAATTTGTTTTCCGTTTTTTCTTTATTTTTTTTCTTTATTACCTCTTGAGGCTGCCATGAGTTTGCCAAGCTGTCATCAAAGCTAAATGGAGCTAATTTGAACAAGATAAAATATAACATACATAACGTACACAATTCCTTAAGTTTTCTTTCATAGGAATCTTAATAAACTAAATAATAATAAAAATTGAGAAAAAACACCAAGGACAGAAGGCGTATATATATATATTTATACTGTATGTGTGTGTGTGTGTGTGTGTGGCCAGTAAATGTCGAAGTGGCCATATCTCTTTGTTTTGCACACACCTTCCTTCACCCTTTCTTCCTCTGCCAGTGGGCACCATGCCACCCTTTTTCTGCCCAGTGATTGGCTGCACTCCCAGAGCTTATTGCACATGGAGATACGAAACACTTCCTTTGTTCGTTACACCAGCCTCGGCTGATATCACCCATGATCAGCTTTGATACAACAAGGACACTAATAATACAACAAACACATTGTTACCAACACCCTGTTCACATCATCATCATCATCATCATCATCATCATCGTCATTGGAATGACCAAAGACTCAGTAAGATCATCACCTAATGTTTGAGTTTGAACAGTTACATAAGGTTTTTAATGATTAAGTTATAAGGTTCAGGATCTTTCACTCCAATGCATGTGAAGCAGATCTTCATGAAGCTGGATTTGTGCACAGGATTATTGTTATGCTGGAACAGGTTTGGGCTGCAAAAGTCAGGTGTCCCAATACATTTGTTAAAAAAGTATTAATAACTATATACTACTAGTACTAGTATACTAGACTTCTCTAAGTATCACAACCTCAAGTGCACTGTATTCATTAACTCTTTTGACCGCAGTGATCCAGATGACTTTATATATGAATATTAGATGGTCAGCAATTTTTTTTTAAATCCATGTGGATTTATACAGTACCCATGAATCCAAAACTAAATCGTGGTGCTGTACAGTAGTCAGACTTGTTTTAAGGGATGATGGTGATATTATATTTATGTTGAAGGTGTTTGGAAGACACCCTGATCCAGAAAGACTTTCATATCATTCAAACATCTGAGCAGCTATGAGGTTAAGGTTCTTGATCAGGAGCACAGGAGTGGTAGATGTGGTGTAGCTGGGATTTAAACTTGATCCAAAATGCTATAGTTTTACCACTAAGATATCACCTCCCCACATATTACTCATCTTCAAATTTCTCAAAATACACTCAAGTCATTTACATTTACGGCAAATGGAAACTCAACAAGCTTACATTTCTTATTGATGTTAGATTAGATACGTTTTACATGACCTTTTCCTTGCTTGTCTCTGTGAGCCTTTATGTTGCAATGTGTGTGTGTGTGTGTGTGTGTGTGTGTGTTTTGCCCATAGAAACTGAGCTTTGGTCAGAGACACACAAAAAGCACTACTCATCAAATCTTACGCCCACATGCCCTGTTGCCCCGAGTCGAAATATATTTAAACTGCAGTCTCACATTTATACTGGACCCCTCTTTCACACTATATGGGCAAAAGTTCGTGGACCATCAGATTGCTTTGTGCTTCTTTTTAAACATCCCATTCCACATTTAATTCAAAGTTGCTGTTATAATCTAAATATTTTTTCTTGGAAAATGTTCCTCTAGATTTTGTGGAGATTGTGAAGATTTATTCAGCCATGTAGTGAAGTCAGGTACTGATGAAGGTGAGAAGGTGAGGAGGCCTGGGGTGCAGTCAGGGCTCATATCCCAAATGTGTTCAATAGGGTTTGGAGCTCTATAGCAGTAGATCTTCCATATCTTCCAACCCATGCAAAGCTTCGATATCTTCTATATAATCAAAATGTCTCAATATTTTTTTTTACCACATACTCCATGTATCACAGTTTATTCAAGTCAGTATACAGTGTAATGGTTCTGTATTGATTACATACTAAGTTTTGGAATATCAAAAATAATCTTCCCATCATTTGAAAGTAAACAAACATTTTACAGGCATAAGCTGAAGCTCTTTAAAGCCCTGGCACTCTGGAACTTCCTTTGTGGCTCGTTCTGATCCTCCCTGACAGTCTAAAGAGCAAAAGGGAGGCTTCGGTTGCTTCCTGTTATCCGTGACACAGGTCCGTCACACCACAGCTTCCTTTAGGTTATGACCACGCATGTAGTATTCTGGTCATGGAAAGAATGGTTACCTCCGCCCCATAAAACGTCATTCCAGGCATTCACATCAGTGTGGGTTTTTTTGGATGGAGTCATCAGGGGGCAAAAAGAGCAGTTTGGATCCATTGAGAGAAAAATACTACAGTTGAGTTGAGATTAGTTATATTAATTTATTTCTAAATTAGCATAATAAAAAGTTACATAATGTGTGTGTGTGTGTGTGTGTGTGTGTGTGTGTGTGTGTGTGTTTGTGTTTTCACCATAACTATATGGTTATGCTGCTGGAGAGAGTGAGCATCTTGTGCTAGGTATGTGTAAAAAAAACCCAGCAGGCTTGTAAGTCCTTGTGTTGCATTGCTCAGTCTACTTCTCTTTTTCAAGCAGTGAATATGTGTGTGTGTGTGTGTGTGTGTGTGTGTGTGTGTGTGTGTGTGTGTGTGTGTGACAGAGCGTTGCTTCTCAGAATGCCTCCTCCCCCACTCTGTCCATACTGAGACACAAGAGCCACAATAGAGAAGGGAAGAAAGAAAGAAAAAAAAAAAGTAAACGTACACAAAAAGACAGGACGCATAATTAACGCAAGCTATTTTAGCATGTCGAAACGAATCATGCGTGTTCGTAGAAATAAAGGTTCGTTCATCCTGAGCGTTTCTTGAATGCTGTGTGATACTTATGTTAATACGATTGAGAAATTAGTACGGTGTCTGCGTACAACTACAGCGACGAGACGATGTGCTCAAACTGTAAGTCTGCATTCCGGGCATGCTCCGCCTCGCCCTGCATGGTGCTGATGAAATGATTGCTTGATCACATGTGGATCACATGAATAAACATATGGAGAGGGGGATGGGGGGAGGAGGAGGAGGAGGAAGGATGGGCTGAAGATCACACATTTATATGAAATGGATTATTTGAGGTTCTGAGTAAACAGGTCCTGAGAAGAACATGACGTCTGGGCCTGTTGATCTGATTTTCTTTTAGTGACTACTTACACACACACACACACACACACACACACACACACACACACAAACCTATGTATGTCTTACAATCCCTGTGTGGTAACCTTAAATTATATGTTCCCCAGATAAATGTCCCCACAATGTCCAAACTGTTAAGTATACACATTCTTGAGACATGTGGTCCCAACCATTACTCTAATACATATCTGCCCACACACACACACACACACACACACACACACACACACACACACATGTAACCACACCCATGTCTCATGCAATTCTTACATGAGGTCAACGTGATTGCCTCACAGACTAGAACAAAAGGAAAAAAGGATCGAGCAGTAAATAACACACTGCCTATAGAACATGGCCCGCTGAGTTATTTGGAAATAAAGCCCATGGAACATTTTGCAAAAAATAAACTCTTTAAAAAAAACAATCAACACACTAAATGCCCAAATGCCGTCTGAGGACAAAAATAAACTATACAACGCTAATGAATTACATTTACATTTACATTTGCGGCATTTAGCAGACGCCCTTATCCAGAGCGACGTACAAACGTGCTTTAAATCTCTAGTAGTGAATAAATCTACACTGGTACGCAAGAATACAAACTCAATATAAATATAAATATAAACACCTGTTGATGAACTTTAAACTGAGAATGCTAACTACAGATTTCACCCTGGATTTTATCAGATCTTCATTCATCTGGCTAAGCTTGGTAATCAGTTAACTATAAACCACATTTAGCCAGTTAGTAAAGTCAGGTAGTGAAGTAGGTGAGAAGGTAAGAAGGTGAGGAGGCCTCAAGGTGCAGTCAGCGTTCACATTCATCTCAAAGGTGTTCAATAGGGTTTATAGCAGGAGATCTTCCACTCCAACCCATGTAACGCAGATCTTTATGGAAATGACTTTGAAAAAAACGAATACATCTGGAAGATATGTTTTCAATAATTTCATTGAATGAACAATGATTGTTAATTAGTTATTAGATTATTGGATAATATTTGATCATTATTATTATTATTATCATTTACATTTATGGCATTTGGCAGAAAACCTCAATCTCAATTGACTTATAACTGGGCAGTTGATTTGAGGGTTACGGGCTTCACATTTGGTCCCAGCAGTGATGGCATGGTGATGGCACAACTCAACAATGAAGCTACCACTCTATAAAGCATTCTTTCAGAACCAGACGTATTAAGACTATCATTCTTTCTTTATTTCCCTCTGCTGGAATTCTCACCCAGCCACGTTATTAGATCTCAATGCATTATATAAAAAAGGTATTTATTTATTTATATATATATATTTATCCTGATATTTATAGCTACTTTTATCCACTATTTGCACATACAAGCTATCCAGTTGCATCTTCATAACTCTGGGTCTAATGACTCAAAGTAACTTTTCCGATGCTCCGTAATCACTCAGAATGTAATCCAGCTTGTTATATACTGTACAGAAGAATCCAGGCTAACAGTGGATCATGCAGGCAGTCTGACCACCATTAATTAGACTTGGTGCTGATAAAACATTAATGTGTTCGGCTAACGCTGCTGTTTTCAGCCAAGGTTTCCATGCCTGCCATTCCACACACGTTCCGCTTGTCTGCTTCTCTCTCGTCACGTCTGTGCTTCTTTTTTCACTGGCTTTTCTGCAAAAAAACAAAAAAAGTAACATTTCCATATCATGAGGGTTCCCCTGTTTTTGAGCAGCCGGAACCCGGTAACGATTTTAATTTTCTGCGGAATTACAACAAACCCTGATTGAGAAATCAATAATCGTTGTGATTATTATTAAAGGCTAAAGAAAATAAAATGCAAGGCTCTCGGAGGAAAAAGTGTGGTAGGAGAGGCGCTCGTCTAATTCTCAGCTTTTCTCAAACCCTTAAACATTCCAAGCTGTACAGATTGTGACCTTCCCCCCCAGGGTCTCCATGGAGACGCTGTTGTGAAGCCGACTGTTCCTAAGCAGCAGCGCGATCAGCATGACTCAGCGAGAAAGTGATAGAGACAGAAAGAGTTACATATTGATCCCTGTCATGTTCCCTGCTTTGTTGCATAAAATCTATTATTGCTTTTTTTGGGTCATCCTCCTTGTCCAGAACCTTCATGTACTCATTTTTATTCTTTCAAGATGATGGTGGATCCAGACCCGATCCTGGGAACACTGGAAATGAGGCACACCATGGATGGGACATGTATTCAGCAATACACCAATTCTGGGTGACGAATTCAAACAATTATTCCCTTTGAATAATTTTGGGGAAGAAAACCCAAACCCACATGGTGAGAAGATGCACGTAACCCATGTGGTCCTTCCCTAAAAAATGTAACGCACACACTTGAAAACGGCATTTTTGTCTAAAAGCGCTCTGCATCGACACGTTTTTTAATTTGTTTCCCAAAAGTTGCTCGTCCACACTGAAACGTCTGAAAACATTACTGCGCATAAGCAAAACGTACGATGCTTCGCCCTGCATCGTTTCTGCAGTTGGCATTTGACTAAAAATGCGTCATCGCAGTCCACACTGCGACGCTAAAAAAGTGTTTCTGATTTATCCACTCTGGAGAGAGTTTTAAAAAGCTACGTTTTTCTTCACTGACAATACCAACTGAGTGTGGCGACAAAAAACTGAGTGAAATATAATATTTTATAAACAAAAACATATTAGTGTGGACATGGCCTAAAAAACACAACTACTGTTCCAGCATGATGATGCTCCTGTACACAAAGTTTAATAAGCTTCATGAAGGTCCATGAAAGTGTGAAAGATCTCATGCGTCCTGCACAGAGCCCTGACCTCCTAAACCACTAATGAACAACTTCAGGATGAACTAGAACACTGACTGAACCCCTGACCTCCTCAAATCTTCACTCTACATGATCACAATTCCTCCACAGTCATGACCCAAAATCTAGTGGAAAGCCTTCTCAGAAGAATGGAGATTATTATAACAAAAAAAAATGGGAATAAATCAAGCACGTGTGTTAAATTCTGTTAACCGTAACCTATGGAGATTTTGCGATGCTTTGCTTATGCGTGTCCAGTAGAAAATAAACGAATCACTCTTTTAAACAATTCGTTCTTCTGAGTCACATTAAAGAATCATTTATAAACAACTCATCACTTAAACATGGTCCATTGTATTCAGGCTGTTTTTGCCCCAGATTCCAAATACAGTTTCTTCCAATTATGGTGGCCCAGTTTTTTCTCCACAAGACATTTTCCACTGCTGTATGTCTAATAGTAAAGTGTTCTAACTCATGTTTCTGTAATGTCTCTTGCTTCTATGGGAGAATTTCGGGTTTTGCAGGGATCGTAGTGTTTAGATAGATAGATAGATAGATAGATAGATAGATAGATAGATAGATAGATAGATAGATAGATAGATTTAGAGTTAAATTAAGTTTCAGACCTCATGGTGCATACAAATAAAATATAATAAAGTAATTAAAATGAAAAAACATAAGTGATCCATTCAAATATTCACGCAAATTCTTTATACAGATTGTGGTTGGGAATAAATGGATATGAGGTACAAATCTGTGCAGTGTATCAAGGTCATATCTTTTATTTAAATATATATTATTAATTAATATCATCACAGTTCATTCACAATATACAATGTGGCAGGGCACTAGGACCTGGGAGAGCATGCTGCTGATGTATTACAATATTGCCTTAGCTGCAAAGAGATAGTAAAGATATTATATGCATATTATATGCATATTAGATGCATATTTATATTCTTATTTGAATGGGAAAAAAATGCATTTGAATTCATTTAAGTTTGTTAAAAGTGTAAGTGTAAGATTTCACTAACAAAGATCGTCCACTTTGTGTATTTTTCGGACTGATTTCTGTATTTAGGGATACTTGACAATACCTCATACCTTGTAAGCATTAAACTAATGCATTTTTTTCATAGCATCTAAAAAAAGATTAAGAACGGGCATTTTAAAGCCAGTAAAAGCATTTCTCCTCTACTTCAGAATCTCCAGTGCCAACAACAATCCTGCATAAAACCCGGCACGAAAACATTAGTGAGCGTCCACACCTGGGGGACGCTATCAATCCATCTCGTTAGCTCTGATCATGAGCCGTTCTCCAGCTGGACACGTACCAAAGATAATAAAATATTGACCTCGAGCCTCGTCGCCCGTTTCTGATCCTTTTGAAAGTCAACCAGCAAGGTTCCTGGCACCTCGGAGAAAAAGCTGACTTCTGCCTGCCCTCCTGAGGCGAGTGTGGGCCCAGGGGGGAACAGCACTGGTATTTATAGAAATCTCCTTCATCAGAGTGACCTGCGAATGTTAGAAAAACACCCGGCCGTGCCAGACTCTATCATGTGAAAAACAAGAAATTCAGAAATAGAGCCACGACACACAGGAGCGTACGCTGGTCATGGAACTGGAACATCGTGGGAATTTTTCTATGGATAATTGTATTGGTTAGTGGACAGATTCTACAGAGAGGACATGTAGATAAGGTTAAAACAAGTTCTGATCATTTCTAAAAAAAGAAGATTTCACTGACATCACATCTGTGTATGTGTACAACAAGAGAACAACAGGGCGATACATACACACAAAAATGTACTAGAGCTTAGAACACACAGGAGCATTATGACATCACAAAATCCACTTCCATATATGGACATGAGTTTACTTATTATTGCTGCTTATTCTTTATTTGAGCTCATTTCATCTGGAAACAGAATACACTAATGTGCATCCCGTGATAAGAAGAAAACTCCAACACACATTTGTGTCTCTAAAGAGAAAACAATTCCTTATATGGAAACTTACAGCAAACATACACACATGTTTAATTCAAATGCTTTAAAAAGTGTTAAAGAGAGTTTACTAGAGGACATACCTACGAACCCTTTCATTCAGGCAACAAGTGTATCAACTGCAGCTGCAACGTTATTATATAAAGCCTTTTTTTTTTTAAATAAATATTTAAAGACGGTTTGTTTCAACAAATCCTTCAGTCGGCATAATTTACATGACATTAGGAACAGAAAAAATGTTCGCAAAACAAATTCTTTGTTCAAATCTGGTGCCCCGTTCACAACATTAGTCTAACATCAGAGGTCAGATTTAGGCTAATGTTAGCATAAGTGTGCGTTACTTTTAATAGCGTTGATTTTCTGTGTGTATATCAGCATTTCCATTATAGCAGACGAGTCGGAAGCAGAATTTCTAATGATTATATGTGGAATGTGGAATTGTTTGTGCAAATTTCCTGTCATGTCATTTCGCTTCACGTTGAATGTGTTTTGTTAGCAAGAATTTAGCCAGCTAGCTTAAACAATATATACTATATATTATGATATATAAATATGTACTGAACAGTATCTTACAATAACAAAAACAGTTCTTGAACAAAAAGAAAATATGACAAAGGTTTATATTGATAATTTGTATATCATATTACTGTTCAGTAGAATATACAAAACCTTGTTATTTTATCACCTCAGCTTTGAAATTAAAGGTATGCATTTAAATTGTAAAATTGAGTCCTTGATATGTCCTGTGTAGAATTAGGCTAGTATTAAGGCATCAAGATAAATTGGTGAAAATCTTTAATGTTATGATTATTCAAATCGATGAGCTTTTAGTTACAAACGAAACATACAGTAGTATTAATTTTTGCATCTGCTTTTAAGATAAACTCAACATTGATGCTAGTGATGGAAGTGACTCTGAGAGTGGGGCTGATGCTGCGAATTTGGATGCTTCCCTGAAGACACCAGCACAGATCAGTAGGTTTTCTAACCTGTTCTAACCATGTTTAATATGCGCCATAATATGTCAGTCCACACTGCTAATGTACTCAATGATGATTTCTTTTTTACAGGGATGTGAAGCAATCGGACACCAGAAGAGGAAAATGGTTTGCGTTGCATTTTTTTAGGTTATGATTTTTCAGGATTTTTCAGGACACTTTTTTCAATATATTAATTAGCAATAAGAATTTATATTACAAAAGGTAACATTATTCACATTTATTTGCTATTTATAGTCCTAAACAAACCTCTGCCATCATACCTCTTTCACTTACTGTCTGTGGTTATGTTTGCATACACTCATTGATACAATTGAGTTCTTTCGATGTCCCATCTACATTTATGGCAATAGCAAACTCCCATTCCCAGAGCGACGTAGAAAAGCTTTGGAGTTCCCATCAAGAAATGTACACACCAGGCATAACGTTATGATCTTATAACGTTATGACTAGTGATTGAATAACACTAGCTCTTTATTATGGCAGCTGATCGTGGGTGGGATTTATTAGGATTGTAATTAGCTTTACAATTTTCCTCATTTTAAATTGGTTTAAGTGTCTTTATGTAATTCATTTGTATATCTAGCTCTCTGCAAGCTTTATATAACACTGAGCATTTTGGAGATTTCACTATGCACTAAACATTCAAATATCTAAACATCTTGGTTATCAAATTTCATTTATAATGGGTTTTTTGGTTAGTTTGTTTATGAATATTTTTGCAGAGACTAAAAAAACTCTAAAAAGAAGTCCCGAAAACTACAAGGAAAGGACTTGTTCTTTTAAGTCACTGATGTCTTGATAGTGCACCATGCTGTCAAGTCTGTGTTTGTGTGTGTCAGAGGGCCAATAAAACATGCCTGTCCCTTCAATACTGTGTGATGTCTTGTTTGTGTATTGTTAAAACCAATGTCCTGATAAAGCCCGTATGTCCTTACAAACACTATTTTTGTCAGAAGGCGGGACATTCCGAGCAGGTCCTCATATACAACCATAATGTCAGGTCTTTATATAAATTGTTTAAATTTGTGTAAAGTAATTCTGAAGTGAAATTTGTTTTCCTCAGAGCTGATTAGATTTTTTGACATTTGTAGCATCACTGTAGCACAAGGGGAAGGGTGGGTACCTTTAAACCATGGTACAACTTGTTTACCAGGCAAAGTCCACCTAATACATAAAACCAGTATGTGTGTGTGTGTGTGTGTGTGTGTGTGTGTGTGTGTGTAGGAGATGGAAAAGAGAAGAAAGAGAGACAGAAGTAGTGGTCTAACGGCTCTTTCTTCTTCTCTCCAGCAGAAAGAAACAGGGCTTCAGGGGGAGGGGTGCAGAAAGAAACACAAACACAGCAGGTGTGCTGCGTGTGTGTGCGTGTGACTGTGTGCATGTACGCGTGTGTGTGTGTGTGTGTGTGTGTGTGTGTGTGTGTGTGTGTGTGTGTGTCAGCATATCTTAGAATCAAGCCAGACCCACGGTTTTAGTTTTTTTGCTGCAATGGATTTGTTTACTGTACACTTTGGTCTTGAAATCATTCAGACATTCCTCCTTTACAGAGGTGCTTTACGTCTCTACAACATCCCAGTTTTTTCTGCACTGTTCTTTTCATGCAGCACTTACTCTATCTCTCCATCAGAGAGAAAGAGAGAGAGCAGAAAAGACATTGCACTTTGTACCCGATGTTCCTAGTGTTCACACTATGTGGCTAACACCCTGACCCTTTGTCTCTCTCTCTCTCTTTCCTTCTCTCTCTCTCTCTCTCTCTCTTTCTCTCTCTCTCTCTCTCTCTCTCTCTCTCACACACACACACACACACACACTACTTCTATCTTCTACTTACTGTCTATCATTTCTCATCACATCTTTATTTAAAAGAAAAAGAAAAATCTGCTTCTTTTGTTCTCTTTCTGTTTTTGTTCTCTTCTCTTTCCTTTTTATTTGTCATGATATTTTATATTTCATTCAGAAAAGAGCAGCACTTTCAGGATGATTTACTCAGTCACACTGTACTCAAAGCATGTGACCTCTTCTGGTGCTTATCATTCTTCAAAACGCTCAAATGCCAGCTTTCCCGTCAAATAAAGATTTCTTTCTGTGCTCAGATCTTTTCTTACTGCCGCTGGAAAAACAAGCGAGAGCGTAGCCGATAGTGGCGTCATAAATTAGATCTAATCTCTTAAACACTCTGAGAGTTCATTTGAGTGAATGAGTTCGCAGGTCATTGATGAACAGGTTGGATTGAAGAAGTTGACAAATAGCTGAACTTCCGTACACAGCAAAAAGCACGTAGGATACATGATCACACGCTCAGTGTCGCCGCGAGCAGTTACACTCCTTAAAGTGAGTCAGAAAGCAAGTTCTTTTGCATACGAAGCTCTAACGTGTGTCACGATAGGAAAAGGAAAAGGAACTTTAACGACCGCATACACATGCAAAGCAGAGTCCAGAGATAAACGTGTGAATGTGCACTTACACTTCATTTTTCCGTACCTTACAGGTTCCAGGTTCCTAGCTTTCGAACTGAGGCTATTTGTGACATAAATAGATAGATAGATAGATAGATAGATAGATAGATAGATAGATAGAT
Organism: Silurus meridionalis; assembly: GCF_014805685.1. NCBI lineage: Eukaryota > Metazoa > Chordata > Actinopteri > Siluriformes > Siluridae > Silurus > Silurus meridionalis. The sequence goes on along the minus strand of NC_060912.1, from coordinate 786,088 downwards.
AGATAGATAGATAGATAGATAGAGAGGTGGGAGCTCAGTGGTTAAAGCATTGGACTCTTGGATTAAAAGATCACAAGTTCAAATCCCAGCAGGTTGAGGTCACTCAGTGCTTAAGGCATTGGAATTTAAATCAGAAGGTTGTGAGTTCAAATCCCAGCACCACCATGCTGCCATTTCTGGGCCTTTAACCCTCGCTTTCTCAGATAAGATCACTGTATGTTGCCAAATGCCACAATTCTAAGTGTGTTCAGGATCAAAGAACAGGAACACTGGGCACACCAGATGGAACACCAGTCCAAGCACATACACACATTCACACCTAGGGGCATTTGGTATATCCAATCCACCTACAGGAATGTGTTTAGGGGGGTGGAAGAAACTTTGAAGAAGCCCAATGGAAATGCGGAAAATATACTAATCTTCACAGACTCCGGCCCAAGCTCAGGATCAACCCTGGAGCTGTTTTGGGGCAATGGAGTCTACTGCTGTTGTGATTTGATGTTGAGTAAGTTCATGGACCAGCGCTAAACCAGTAACACAAAATAAACAATCAGTAATTTATCAGACCTGAGTTTTTCAGAGAGGAGGAGGATTTTTTTGGAAGCACTTCCGATCACTTTTATCGAAAAAGGTGACAAAAAAGTAATACAGTACTTAAACAACATAAACTAAAGAAAGGAGTTCGAGGATCAGTTGACTGCAAACTGAATGGTCTTTATCATCTTGGAAAAAAGAGGAGCCTAAAACCACCCCCACCTTCACCAGCTCACTTTTGAAGGACAGTGGACAGAGTAAAAAAGAGAGAGAGAGAGAGAGAGAGAGAGAGAGAGTGCAAACAAACGATAGGGTGGGGAAAAACACATTCCTAAAGCGCTATGAATAGCTAATGGGATCCCGCAGTGTAAGACTTGGATGAAGCTGCTTGGAAACAAGAGGAGAAAAGTCGAGATGTATAAGTACAACGTTACTTGAGGTCAGAATGAATCGAATTGGATTGTGAGTTTGGGTGGTGTGGTTTGAGGTTTTGCAAGCAAACACGTACATGTATGATCATAAGCAACGGATATGTATGTGCTCAGGAACCCGCAAAACATCTGTTCTTTGATGTGCTCTACCATGCGCCAAGCTCAAAGTGAAAGTGTGAAGAAAAATGGTTTTACCAAATAATAATAATAATAATAATAATAATAATAATAATAATAATAATAATCCTGTAGATTCGGAAAAGTGCCGTGATTTCGCTTGTGGTTTTGTGTGAATGAACTTTGGTTCTTCAGTAGGAGAACCGTAATAGGATCAGAAGTGCTGATAGGGTGGTGTGAACTTGTTGCTGTTAAGTGTGAGGTCAGAGCTCTGGCTGGATCCAGTTCTCAGGCCGGCCTCATGGAGGAGGGTTAATGACCGCCAAATGGAAGCAGTGAAGCAAAACATGGCTTTAACAACACAAGATGCCGGAATCTATTCGCCCCCTCGTTTGTTTTTCTCTCTCTTTCTTTCTCTCTCTCTCTCTCTCTCTCTCTCTCTCTTTCACTCTGACTAGACTTTGATGGTTGTGTTTTTCCTTTTAGTCTCTTTTCTGCCTCGTGCACATGCACACACCTGCGTCTCCACATACGCACAGAGCACATGGTTATCTGCAATAACAGGTGGTGACTCCTCCCTAATGCTGATAAACACCAGGAGAAACAAAAGAGAAGGAGGAGGAAATAGAGAGAGAGAAAGAGATAGACAGAGCTCTTTGTACACAGCTGACTATGCAGACCATGTCCATGAGAGACAGCATGCTTCTATGCTTCGATGTTGGTTCAGGCTGAAGACAGCAAACATTGTAATTCGAATGGTGTGCAGCAGTTACATAAAACATCTGCTCAGGATAAAGTTACAGCAGATGCAGGATTTATTATTCATTTTGCCAAAAAAAAAAAAAAAACCTTTCCATTGTTTCATCTGTAGTTTCTGTCAGCATTTAAACAGGCTTTTCCAGCCTTAGGCAGCCTGTCAGACTTGTACAAGCGCTAAGGATGTGTTTGTGTATGTTCCTATATCACCTGAGGTGCTTCATGAAACGTATCGGTCGGTTCACAAGTTCATATAAGTAATGGAAACCTTGCGACGACAAAACAATTGCGGCCAATTATTTAGTAAATTACAGGTTGTATTTTTTTGGTGTGGGACGTACATAATGTTTTATGTCTCGATCCCAAATGTCAGAGTTTTTTATAATGGTACACATTCACACATCTACACGTAAGAAACTGTAGGTGGGTAGTGTATATTCCTGTTCTCTCTGTCATCCAAGGCCGTGTTTGGGTGGGTCCCAAGTGTGTGCATGCCAAACACAAGTTTAAACACACAAGCAAACAGCTGTGAAAATATTTGCAAGATCTTTCTTTATAAAATGTCTGAAACAGATATGAACGCGGCTCTCGTTCGTTCTGTTGCCACATGGGCTGCAAAAAATAGAGTGTAGCGCGATTCGATTTTGGAGCCTGGTCCTTGTCCGTGAACAAGACTGAGATCGGCCTTCTTTCGAAGCGGATTTAGATTGGACTTTTGCTGGCTGAAATTTTTTCAGCTCTTCATTTGTCCTGGCCTGTAATTGTGTTGGCAAAACTATATTACCCGCGCTGTGAGGATGCATTAAAGCGCAGACTGGAAATGAACACAATGGAAGATAGTGTGAGTGGTACATTGTGGGGGTGGGAAAGGACAGAACAGTAGATAGAAGAGAGAGTAGGAAGGAGAGTATGAAGTCCTAACTAAACAAAGGAGGAACAGAAGATTTTGTTCTAAAATGATTGCTGGTGTGTCTGTAAGTAGAGGCGTGTGTGTGTGTGGGTGTGTGTGTGTGTGTGGAGGTGCATACAAAGGGTGGGGCTGATGTTTCTCCCAACCGCAATACTGTATTTAAATCGGTTTATTCTTCATTAGGTTTATGTTTCACAATGCGCTTTTCTACAACGTTCCTACACAGGGATGAGGATGCAGATAAACAAAGAGAGGCTACATTTATCTGCTGTTATTACATTAATCCTGTGCCCCAAAGGGCTCCATTCAAAACGTTCTGATCATACCATAGAGATTTAGCAAGAAATAATTGAGTATTTAAAAAAAAAACAACAAAAAAAAAAAACAGAGGAACAGAGGTGCATGTTGTTTAAACTTCAATAATGGAAAGTAGTAAGACACATAATACACTTATATACAAAAAGTCTTTATATGTAAATTACTATACTGTGTATTATAGATAGATAGATAGATAGATAGATAGATAGATAGATAGATAGATAGATAGATAGATAGATAGATAGATAGATAGATAGATAGACAGATTTTTGTTTTGCAGGTGGACATGCCGTGTTAATTAACGAGGGTAGAGGAGATTTGTCAATGATTTGTGGGTTAAACTAATCACAAGCCTATGCTGGCACCAATAACTACTCAGTACACCTATGTTGAGCAGAAAAGCATTTCAGATTGGACAATACGTCACAGCCTGATGTAGAACAACAAGAAGTCATGTTGGGTTTTACTCCTCATAACCAGAAACAGGTATCTGAGGTCTAGTGGGCCCAAAATGGACAAAGAAGGAAATTAATGTATGAATAAGTAGAGGAATGCTGGGTATTTTTTTTATTTTATAAGAGTCGTAATGGTAGAATTTTTTTCTGGTGTAATTTGTCATCCTTTGAAACCATGACCTGCAAATAACGCGATGTTTTTCGTTATGCTCGATGTTTACGAGGAAGTTGTACATGTACTAATTGTGCAAATGTGATCAGTCTAGGCTCTGCTCATTTCCCGATTCAGGAATGAGATGTGTAACTGCAATAGCCTATAATACAAATTGTTAATGAAAGGCATCACAGATTAGCATTCCTGCACCGTCTGGCTTTGAGCAATATGTCTAGAAAATAGTTTTGGAGCTCATTTTATGGTTTGAAGCTCCATCAGTGCCAGATGTACCGTATTTCAACAGCTTTGTGCAACTTTGTCTGTCATTGCCTAATTTTTAGGTTATAGGGCAGTTGTTGCTCAGCTTTGCCCTCTTGCTTGCTCAAACGAGCGAAACGTTCTTTGGGTAAATGCAAATGCTGCAGTCTAATATCTCAGTTATGTAGAAATATATATAGATGTGGACGTTTGTATTGCGCATGGATTGCAGAAAGCATGCTTTCTGTACTGCCCTAGAAAAGAGCAGCACAATACAAGCTGTGCAAGATAGTGTGTGTGTGTGTGTGTGTGAGTGAGAGAGACAGAGACAGAGACAGAGAGAGTTCTTTACATTCCTCAAGAGTATGAGCAAACAGAGTTATTTGGCACAGCCAGGAGAATTGTCCCATGTGTGTGTGATGTGTGTGTGTGTGTGTGTGTGTGTGTGTGTGTGTGTGTGTGTGTGTGTGTGTGATGTGTGTGTATTGCCTGGACTGTGGCTAAGTGCTGCATGAAACAATATGGCTGGCGCAACGTCATTAGCACATGCTTGGTGCCAGCAGGCCTCCATCTCAGGGGTTCTTTCTCCCTCCACATGAGCAGATGAATCTCCTGTCTTTTCCTTTTCAAATGCTAAATAAGTCACTAACACAAGACAAATGGTTGAGGCTTGACCAGATCCTGGTGAGTGAAGCTCTGAAACCTGTACTTATCCATTTTGTTGGGAGGATAATTCCTTGAAATGTGAAAGCAGATGAAGGGTAGTGATGAAAAGTAAACCAAACACCATTCGAAGATCTATTTGAGCTAAACAGACTTCAACCACAAGCCATTTCATCTCTATAGACCTCTTCAGTACAGATTTATGATTTTTCATGATATATGTTTTGGGGTGGCGATAAATCATTTTTAGAGCCGTAAAGCTGTGTATTTCCGACAGAACACATCGGGACCAAGTTTCTACACCTTCTGGTTTTTGAGGTAACAGGGTCTAGAGTGTAACAGTCACATGAGCATGAGCGATCTGACGTTCTCACGTGGCACAATAACACTTTGAGACTATGGCCACACTAATACGTTCGAAAACTCTCTGTTTTTTGACCTTCCATCCACACTGAGAGTCTCCAGCCAACGAAAACGTAGCTTTTTGAAAATTCTCCAAAGTGAATACATTTAGAAAACGACGTTGTGTTGCCGTGTGGACTGCGTGTGTGAAAAGAGATTGCGACGTTGCTTGGTCTTTGCTGTGACGTTTCTAAGAGCCAGAAAGCAAATACACAACAGTCGGAAATGACGCGCAGTACAGGGACGTGAGCATGTTCAGACATTTTAGTGTGGAGGAGCAACTTTTAGAAAACAATTTGAAAAGTGCGTTTTTTAGAACACCAATGGATCTGGATTAGTGTAGACGTAGACTATGTTACTGAGATGTCTTTGATGTCTTTCTACATTTTCCTCAGGGGAACTCCAGGAGACAGAGGGATGTCTTTCAAGAACAAATAATAGCAAAACTTGGACCTCTGAGTGTTTTTTTTTGTGGGTTTGTTTTCATTGATGAAGAAGAAGGAGAAAAGGAAGGAAAGAGTTTCTGGGGAGACGTGTGTACGTGCCTACGCTGCACGTACGTCCAATCAAGTTCTCAGTGCGGTGATTAAAAAAGATGAACCAATCACAATAAAGGAAACGAAGGGGGCGAAGAGGAGGAGGGCATGGTTGGGTTAAACTCCGCCCACATTCATCCTTTCCCCGCCCCCTTCCCCCCTCCCCTCTCGGTGTTCCGCTGTAGAGATATAATCGCAGAGTTGACCCAGAAAGCGATCTCCCGGATCAGGGAACGACACGAAGAGAACCGACACCGCGCTCCTGCCTGGAATACCACGGAAACTGCTAAGGACAGAAACGGTTTTAGAAGAAGGAAGGAGCGACTTTACACTGGTACGTGCCTGTGCGTGTGTGTGCATGTGTGTGTGTGTGTGTGTGTGTGTGTGTGTGTGTGTTTGGATCGCACTCCTTATGCATGCGTCTTAATAGAACGAAATGCATTACACGGTAAACATTCAGACCAGTTCATTGGAATAAAAGAAGAAGAAGAAGAAATGCAATGTATCTACAATGTATAAAAAAAGATCAGAGATCACCAATGGCTTCATGGTCAGAAGATCAGAGTGTGCGTTAAAGACTCTTTTGTTCTTTATAATCATTCTACAAAAAGAATCATAGAATACTGCATATTTTGCACTTTGCACAGATAAGTGAGAGAGTTTTGGTTGCTGGAACATTTCAAACGATATTTATAATAATAATAATTATTAAATAATAACAGTGGTGATGGTGTGAAAGTCAGATGATTCAGGAGAGCTTGTGTCAAGGAAGGACAAAGAAATTCTGCAGCTTTTCTTGCAGGGATCGAGTAGGTCTCCTATCTCAGCACATTAGAGCAAGATCACTGACACACCGAGCGTAGATTGTGTAACCATTGGTTCTGCAATAAAAACTGATTTATGCAACATTTTCCAGGAAGGACAATTAATACCAACAACATCACATGCTGGAGGTCGTGATGAGGTCCTACTCCACTATAGTCAACCAATATCTGGGTTTTTCAGGCTCTTTTTCAAAGATAAAGAATGACCTTTATATCCATCTCAACTTGTTAGGACTTAAAGAAGTTCAATTCTCTATCCGTATTTCTAGTTCAGTGTCTCTGTGATGTTTTGTTTGCTGAGCACTTTGTCCAGGGATCTGGCTGATATTAGTTTTGATGCCCCGACTGCATTGTTTTCTGAGCACAGCACTCGCACGTTAAACACCTCGGCTTTGTCTGTGCCGCTCACTCGTTTACCGAAGGGTTTAAAGGGATGAGTAAAGGCGAGTGTCGAACACAAAACCAGGCCTGTCCGTCGCACCTCTGTGAGAAATTCAAATAGTTTCAGCGCAGACTGACGTAGTCATTTTGTCACGAATACGAGAAAAGGAAACAGATAAGAAAAAAGTGAGATTTTCTTTCCTTCGTGTCGTTCAGCTGGTGTGTCAGGAATCGTTTGACTTTTTCCTTGAATTATGCTGACATTCCTGTCATGTCTTTGCAGCATCACTTCAAAACCATGGCCGATCACATGATGATGCCCATGAGTCATGGGTTCCGCATGGGCATGAACAATCACCCTCAGCATATGGGCCAGCCAGGCATGCGTACCCTCCCGAACGGCCAGCTGATGCATTACACCAGAGGGCCTCAAGGTTCCTTGGAGGTGGCTATGAGGCAGCGGGCCGGCATGGGGCCCATGATGAACGGACAGATGGGGAACGGGCATCAGCATCATCATCATCAGATGCAATCGGGTAACATGATGTACGGAGGAGCGAATCAGCAACCGGGGCCACAGCACCACCAAGCTCAACATCACATGCATCCACAGAGCCAAGCGCCACAGCAGCAGCAGCACCAGCAGCAGCACCAGCAGCAGCACCAGCAGCAGCACCAGCAGCAGCACCCGCAGCAGCACCAGCAGCAGCAGTACATGAGTGGAGGAGGTCTAAGCACATCTCAGCAGCTTATGGCCAGTATGCACCTGCAGAAACTCAACACCCAGTACCACGGGCATCCTCTCGGCCCTGGCAATGGACATCACATGGGACCCAGTGGTCCATACAGGATGGCTCCAAACCAACTGTCAGGAATGCCAATGGGGATGGGTGGTCCAACGTTGGGTCTTAACGTCATGGATACGGACTTGATTGACGAGGAAGTTCTCACATCTCTTGTGCTCGAACTGGGTTTGGACAGGGTACAAGAGCTTCCCGAACTCTCACTGGGTCAGAACGAGTTTGACTTTTTCTCAGACTTTGTGTGCAAGCAGCAGCCCAGTACTGTCAGCTGCTGAGCAGTCAATCAGACGTTGTTTCACTTCACATCTGTTCCGGTCACTGATGAGTCGTACAGTTCGGAGAAGCCAGTTTTACAAGTCTGAAGTGAGAGTGACTTTGTAAAGTTATGCTATATATATATATATATACACACACACCGTAGTACACTCTGACCTGGCCCGTTTGTTGGCTAATGAGAAGAAAGAAGGGAGTTCACTCTGAACGATCACTGCTCTTTTACGAGCCGAACTCTTAAACCTTTTTGTAAAAGAGTGTGGGATTTTTTGTGAGGTAGCAGCCAACTTTTTGTATATCGGCCCCCTGGGGTGAGGATGTAGCTCAGTCAATTCAGGGATGAATGTGAAATATCATCCCTCATTAGTGCATATAGCCGGGCCTTGCCTTGCCTCCCTGGAGACATCACTGGCATTTAGAAATATATTTATAAGAATCACCAAAAACCTGGAAAATCATATTCTGCTATATAAATATATATATAAAAACACAAGCTTCCAGAGGCTTGTTATGAGAAGAACAGTTTGAGTATTTTAGTGTATTGAAGGCTGGTACTTCAAGACCAACTCCAAACTATTCCTTGGTTGCTGAAACGTTTAAAAGCCCAGGATTGACACGCCGGAGCTGTTACTTATCACAGCGATGCGATGTTCATTTTCTCTCATCCAAACGCCCTCGGTTAGCATAAACATCACACGTTTTTATCCCAGTCGACGCGGTTCGGATGCTCGTAATGTTCATACTACTTCAACCGAATGAAACCAAATCAACTGGCTGGCAGTTAAGTGTCAGCCGTTTACTGTATGCTGTCTCTTTATGCTTCTAGAGGTAGCGAGAAACAGCTTGGAAAGCACTGGAATGTCTTATTAGCTTCTGTCGTTAACTGCTGAGCCTGCTCCCTGCTGGATTGTCAGCTCCAGGACTGCCTTAAACAAGCAGCATTACTTTCTCCAAAAAAAATCTAAATTACAGAAGCCAGAAGTTTTGGCTAAGCGGATAAAATCTGGACTTCGCTCGTAGTTTTTATTTCTAGGAACTCGTCTCGTCTTTGATGTCAACCTTGACGCCGAGTTCTCTATCTGAAATGTACGTCGTGCTCATATATACGGTCAGTAGATGTCTTTAGAGTGTCACTATACTGTGAATAAGTTTGACAATACAGCGCCACTGTGCTCACTTCCCTCAAACCGACACATTGCTCAGTGATCTCTTGTAGCAAGCCGCTAAGTAGATGAGAACAGCGTTATATTCTACGGCAATACATTTTTTTGTTTGTTTTTGTTTTAGGGTTTTTTTTGCCACCAGTTTGACATTCTTCAGAATGTTATATTGTTGTTGGACACCACATGTCCTCATTACAGGTTTTCATGGCCTCATGGTAGCATTGTACCATGTCTCTCGGTATGTAAGCTTACATTACAGGTTCATCACTGTTTCTCCACACACACACAAACATTTATAAGCACGGTTTTAATTGAGGTCAACGTACCAAGTCCCTTCAGTTGAAATGAATTCATTTCTGCATTGTTGCTTTGTTAGTGTTATTAACTTACAGCGAAGAATGCAGGCGTTCTCCCGAACACGGTTATGGTATTTCCTTATCTCAGCTGGTCTTTGTATCAGATTAGCAAAGCTTGTTCATATATAAAAATTGGTATGTTCCATTAAAATGTGCTCCTTCCCCATCTTAATCCACCTCAGGAGAACATACCTGGCAACTCAATGAATGATGCACAAGGTCAAAGATTTTGTCCGACCATATCCATTTTCATACATCACTCAACGTGAACACCGATAAAATCCAATGTTCGTGATGGCCGCTGTTGAATATCGCACTGTAGCACACTAGCGAGGCAGTGAACAAGATTATCGCGTAAGAAAAAAAAAGACCCGGAAAAATGTATTTTGTGAGTTGAACTGTTGCAGGTCTGCGCTACAGTGTTCACAGTCACTTTGTGTACCTTAAACATTCAGGCGACTGCTCCTACCTTTGCATCTGTCTAGACTCCAGACGTATGAGTTTGTTGTACCAGTGGCTTTGTGTGTGGAATCCCTGGCTTGTTTTTTCTTTTTTTTTTTTTTTTCTTTCTATCCGTAACCTCACTCCCAGAAATGCTTTTTAAAATGTTGTTGATTCTATCTTGATAAAATGTATTTATTTTCACTGATAATAAAATATTTATTTAATGAAGTGACACGAGTCTAATGTTTTTAAGTTAACACGACCACAGGAAAGAAGCTTTAAGACTTTTAATATCATTATATCCAATTATATAATCTACATGTCCGGGAAGATTTTTGAGTAAGAATTAAAAAACTTTAAATAATCCTGGAAATACTGGCTGAATGTTTGTTCTAAATATTAGCAGGGGCGTAATCCAGAGTCTGTCAAACTAAAAGCTTCTTTATTTTCCTATTTTTATTTACACCATTATCATAATAGGTTCTATATTAACTAATTTGGAGAAAACCAGAAGTTCTATGTGAAATCAGACATTACAGGTTTGGAATCGAATTGAAGGCAACTTATTGGGAACGTTGGTTTGTTAAATGGTTTCAGCTGCATACTAAATACTGAATCTCACACACGGTTAAATGAATAATGCTGCTTTCACACGGTGTGACTGCAGCAGTACAACTGTACAAGACGATCCCGAGATTCCTTGTGTGTGTGTGTGTGTGTGTGTGTGTGTGTGTTCTGATAACGTGTTAGATTATATAACAAAGCTCCGTGACTAGTGCTTCAAGTAAATGATTATACCCTGCTTACGTAATATTATGTCTAGAGGAAAACACAATGAACTGTAATATTACAGTATTAATGCGCACATCTAATGAAGCCCTTTACACACATTGTTATTTATCTCCTGTTTTTTTTTTTCTGCCTCGTTACACCACACGTGTACAAGGTTTGTCAGTGTGTTTTGTAAAAAAAAAAATGACAACCAAAAAAGTTTCTTTATTAATGAAACAAAAACACTAGTATGAGCTATTGAATGTAAAAAGTACAGCAATGCTGTATATAATGTAGTTCTTTGAGTCTTGTCCATGAATTTGTAGCTTCTTGTGTAATAAATCTCTCCCCGATGCCGTTTTTCTCTTATACGCCTTGTAAATGTCAAGGACACACCCTTTATCTAGAAGAGTAAATTCCCAAAGTTACTTCTGCTGACTTGCACATGGTGATGAAGCTCGGCTGTCTCGCCTGCGGGAGACTAACTTTGTTATGTCTCAAACAGAACAGATGTAAGCTCGAAGCATACAGAAGTCAACAGGAAGCAGACAAACACATCTATTGCTCACAGGTTTCATAACTGAGTCTCTTGTTAGACAGAGAAATGTAGTTATAAATACCTATAACATCTAAACCTAAATCCACTGTAATAATACCAGGCATGCCTGGGAACCTGTACGACTAGAACGTGCTGAATGCTGAGTAGACGCTTTATCCTCTCAATAGTAAACTGCACGTCTGCTGAATTGCTTTGGGCCATGTAATTGCACGGTTGCGACGGGTGCACAGTTCGTGTCAGAGGCGAGTTCTGATTGGTGCTATAACAGTACGTTGTTTGCGTATCCATAGCGCTAATCCGTGTCTGAGAGCAGCTTGTAATCATATCCTTACAGTAAAGCAGTAATCACCTCCATTCATACCTGACACAAATAAAAACAGCGTTGCTTCATTGTCTTATCCGGGTTAATATATGAGCCACGATGATACTTAAAAAGCTACAATCAACTAATAATGATAAACCACACAAACATAGGATCGAACTGTGATAACCCCAAACAGCAGACAAGACTTGTTCAGTGAGTTGTTCAGTTGTTCAAGTCACTCCTCTCGTCTTTGACCCACCCTGTCTTCTAGACAGCTGGGCCTGCCTCTTTCTCTTTCTGCACAGACTAAACCAGGGCTGTACAACATGCCTGTACAGGCAAGTAACTAAACAACACATGAGCTAAATCACTTGAATTATTATTCTCTTTTTCATACAGGTGCAGATTTAAAACATATATACGGTATATATTGTGTACAGATACATAATATTTGATATACAGTGGAACCCGGTTATGTCGATGTCCTAGGGGGTCGCCAAAAAGCATGGAGGTAACCGATGATCGAGATAAACGAAAATCAAAATGGCGGCAGTATATTAACGTGCTTGAAATTTCTTTATGTACATGATGTGCGTTAATAAATGAGAATGTGCATGCACGTGTTTTTGGAGGTTTTTTTTACACAACAGCGTTGCCGCGATTTGTTTGATGAAGGCATGCTATAAAAATACATACAGTACATGTTTATCTGTCAGGAATCCACCTGCCACGCCCCCTTTGGCCCCCTTCAGCGTGTCAGGTGCTTTCTCGGCCGCTTTCTCTGAAGCTCCGCTTCAATCACGCACACATGGTGCTCGTTTATCATCATCACCAGCTCCTATTTAAACTTCCACACTCTCACTGTCCGTTATTGTTGGTATATGTTGGTTCACGGCGGTCGTTGTTATCGCGCATGTGTATCCCGGTACGTGCCTTCCCACCGGCACTCTCTCAACGGCTGCTCTTTTCTTCCCAAAGCGCACCGTGGATTCCCCCCCGATCCCGGTTCATTCTATGATTTTGCTGCTCATCACACGTTCCGCGCCGCCAATCACGGCTTCGCCTCCCGTTCATCGCATAACATTTAACAACAAAAGGCATATGTGCACTAACTAACAGCAGAGATTCACCAGTATACAATACAACACCTGTAGCAGCTGTAAGACTCGATTTTTCCGCCACTTTTGCGAGTTCTTCTGCGGCTGCACCAAGATAACCGACGTTAAATGGCAAATTTTTCCCCCCTTGTGCTCGAGATATCAAGTCGACATAACCGATAAAAAATGCTTAGACAAAGCGAGAATTTGGCGGTTCCACTTCAAAAACGTCGACTTAATAGGGTTGTCGAGGTAACCGAGGTCGCGATAAGCGGATTCCACTGTACTTTATATCAAAAAGGTGGCATTAAAACGTTTCAAGACTAGTTTTGTTACACATCAACAGCTAGCAAAACAATGGTGCATGCACAGTCACAGGGAGCACCGACCTTCATACGTCAGTGTCCTGTGTACATTGGGACCTGTGCAACTGGTGCTATTCTGACTACGTGCGCACGCTTTCACCGAACACTCCTCACACGTGAGTTTGTCGGCAGAAACAACATGATCCCACTTTCACACTCACCCTACTCACCAGATTTGGCTATATAAGTGTGTGTGTGTGTGTGTGTGTGTGTGTGTGTGTGTGTGTGTGTGTACCATATGTGATTCTTCCCCAAACTGTTAACCCAAAGTTGGAGGCACAAAATTGTATATGCCAATTAAACTAGGAGACCCAAATCAGTATGACAATGCCTCTGTGCACAAAGCCGGCTCCATGGAGATCTGCATTCCATGGTTTGGGGTGGAAGATCTTGATTGGCCTTCTCATCTTCTCACCAACATCAGTCCCTCACTCCACTAACTAACAAGCACACTCCAAAAGCTAGTGGAGCATTTTCCCCAGAACAGTGGAGCTTATTATAAAAAAAAAAAATTTGGACTAAATATGGAAAAGCACATCTGGTCAGGTATTCACAAACATTTGGCCATGTAGCGTATATATAAAGTACTATTCAAAGTTGAGTGGTTGATGCGACCGCCGGTTAAAAAATTCAGCACGAGAGTAATTGTTGAGGCGTGACTAAATAAAATGACAGCAGCTGTTCGAACAGATAACACGATAAATAAAAAATCGATATAAAAGGCTGTGCTGGATGAAAAGCTGCTCCATAAGCGTCTGAATAATGATGAGGATACAGTGGTGACATTTTTGTTCTATTAAATTAATTGTGAAATTAATTAGGCTTCTACTTGCCCTATTCATGCAGCCACATACTTACAAAACACCAGATTCCTGTTAGATGCTTATTTCCATGCATGCGATTTTCTCATTCATATTGTGTCTCCTCATACATGCTTATCTTTTTCTTAATATATTTTACAATTGGTTTTAAGGAACACTTACACTTATACATTTTTGACAGCTAAAAAAAAACCTTCAACAGTCCAAATTTTCCCTGATTCTTTCCGAGTGTGTAGATTTAGGGTTAGGGTTTAGGGTTTAGGGTTAGGGTTAAGGTTAGGGTTTATGGTAAGGGTTAGGGTTTAGGGTTAGGGTTAGGGTTTAGTGTTAGGGTTTGGGTTTAGGGTTAGGGTTTAGGGTTTAGGGTTAGGGTTATTGTTTAGGGTTAGGGTATAGTGTTAGGGTTAGGGTTTAGGGTTAGGGTTTAGGGTTTAGGGTTAGGGTTTAGGGTTAGGGTTATTGTTTAGGGTTAGGGTATAGTGTTAGGGTTAGGGTTTAGGGTTAGGGTTTAGGGTTAGGGTTTAGAGTTTAGGGTTAGGGTTTAGGGTTAGGGTTTAGGGTTAGGGTTTAGGGTTAGGGTTTAGGGTTTACGGTTAGGGTTAGGGTTTAGGGTTAGGACTTTAAACCCTCATCAGTAGTTTTTACTGGATGTAAATTTGTGACGTACTACGCTGCTGTGAGGTGACATAGCTACCTGCTGCGTGACTTTTTTCACACGTATACACTTTTATACAATGTGTGACATTGTGTAACATTTTGGTGCCTTTCTTTCTCTGTGAATAGTTTTGACCACATGCAGAATTTAAACCATCAGAAAGGGCGCACCCTGAAAAGCTCTTTAAGGTCATCATCTCTAACACGGACATGCAAAAATAATGAAAAACGACGTATTTTACAGTTCAACAGGAAAAATGTTCAAGATGATTAAAATACGAAGGGAAACTCGAACGAAACAAACGTAAAAACGTTCTCATAATACAGTTATACATATTACGTCTTTAATACTATATCTAGAAAGTCAGAGTGTCAGAACACATCCAGTCACACGTGCATCACACTGCTCTCGGCAGACGACCTCATGGCCCAGGATACACCTGTCCACCTTTTAATAGCAACACGTAATACAAGTGATTCAGATCCAAATGTAGTTGATCAGTATTGGGTCTTTAAAAGCATGTTCCTTGCTGCATTTTACATCCTCAGAGTTCCACTTAAGGTTTTTTTTTGCATTATATCGAGACAGATGAACGTCACTCCTCCCCCTCTCCTGTCTTTTTCGGAGGCTCTGCTTTGCACGGAAAGCAAGGCTGGACTTTAGCCATCTCTTCAGTGTTCCATGATTTGCATGGCTATCTACACGTCACAGCACCACAATGGGTCAGACATGCGTCAGCACCACACACACACACACACACACACACACATATGCACTTTTCCCTCCCCCAGCAGTCTCAGGCTCCAACAACAATCTGCATCCCAAAAGACTGACTCTCTTTCTTTCTTTCTCTCTCTCTCTCTCTCTCTCTCTCTCTCTCTCTCTCTCTCTCTGATGAAGACGCCCTTCCCCCTTTCCACTCTGGTCGCTCCGGTTCCCATGAGACAGGAACGAAGTTAAAGCTGTCGCCATCAAAGAAAACACAAGACTTAAGCTGAACGCACGAGCGAGCAGGGACGGCTAAACAAACGAGTGCACATGACAACAGACAGGCATGTGGGACCCAGGAATCACACATTCCATAAATAACTTCAAGATCTCCTGAATGTTCTTTTACTGATATTCAAATGTCAAATAAATGGCTCTCTAGGTTCCTTTAAACATTTTGTTTTATTTGTCACACAAGGTCAAAAAGCGTATATTATAGTTAAATGTGTGTCTGTATACAGTATATTCCACACGTCACTATCTTACAAAAGTGAGTACACCTCTCAGGTTTCGGCAACCATTTTGTTTTTTTTGGAGCTGCTTCTGCACCTGACGCACAGCGCGAGAACTTTTTTTGATGGACCCTTGGGAGGTCTGTTTCGAGTTGAACCCGTCTTGGAAAACCTCTGTATGACCTTGACCACTGTACTGTAACTCAGTTTTTTTACAGCCTCGCCATCTTTGTGGAGAGCAACGATTCTAATTCTCAAATCCTCAGAGACTCTTTACCATGAGGTGCCATGTTGAAGATCCAGAGGTCAGTATGAGAGATTTGAACTCAAAGCACCAAATTTTACTTCTCTAATACGAGATACTCACATTTATCGGTCCTTTCAACCAGACAAAAACATGAACATGATGAATAGAACATGTGGCTTTGCACGGATACACGACAAACAGCTGTTATTACTTCGGGTTTACTCACTTCTGTTGCCAGTTATTTCAAAAATAATGACTGTTGCGTTAATTTCAATGGTATATAAAAAAAACAGAACATTAAACCAGTTTGTTTTAAAAATGTTAAGAGAAATCTGTGTTCTGCTGCCTGATGTTTTTCAGTCTCTGATCTGGATGCACATCTACTGCCCTGATCACCTGTGGACCTACTCAATTCATCTTGAAACATCTTCAGCTTGGGGTGTTTTTGCACTTGTGCACTCACTGGCTGCTGCTCACACTTATACTGCAAATATCCTGCATTTTTTTATAAACTGATTGCATTTGAGTTCTACTTCAGTGTTCTCCAATAACTGCTGCTGTCATCTTTATCACCATCATGCTCAGATCCACCTCTTGGTGCTGTTTGACTTTATAGAATACACAGGATTTACAGAGAAGAAAATCAATAATAAAAAAGGAGGTTCATGGATTTTCTTCTTTAGAATGCTAATATGTAGTGGAACATCTTCCCAGAAGAATGGAGATCATTATAAGAGCGAAAGGGAACTACCTGTGGAATGGGATGTTCAAAAAGCAATCTTATAATCAGGTGTCCACAATCATTTGGCCAAACTGTGTATGTGATATGAATGTCAAAAAGAAACAACCTTGAACATTCCTAGATATTCGCCTCACACATAACGACTGTCTGATGAGTGTCTTTGACTATTCTTCAGGAAACGTGTACACGGTGTATACCAGCTGTGTGCCGCTGTTCATTCGCAAACACGGAGCGATGTGTATTTACAAAAGCCTCGTTATGCGCTCGCAAAAGACGGATGCCGAGATGCGATAATAGTGAAAGGTCAAAATAAAGTGTTACGCTGCTTAAAAAATATCAGCATCGATCCCCGACCTGACTGCGTTGGGAAATTGATCACGACACGTTTAAAGCTTTCGTCAGAATTCGTCAGCGCAGAAACAATTTGCAATGGCGTGAGTCATTCTGGTTAAGTGGCGCACATTGTCTGTGAAATAAACGCTTCCCCTGAAACAAAATAAGTGTGTGATTAAAATGCATGCTTAGTCAGAGAGAGGTGTGTGTGTGTGTGTGTGTGTGTGTGTGTGTGTGTGTGTGTGTGTGTGTCCGCAGTCATTCAGGATCTGTAGAGCTAAAATAAGAATGTGTGACTGTGAGTGGAATTGTGTGTGTGTGTGTGTGTGTGTGTGTGTGTCTGTGTGTGTGTGTGTGTGTTTGCATATGATCTATGTTTGTAATGCGGTGCGTCATTACAGTCCATGAGTGACTATTATCCTGCGCTCGATACAATCCATTCCACGTGACGTAATTTCTCTGTAAATGTTTATTGCACGATGTTCCCATGATGTTCTCAATAAGGTTCTCAATGAAGTGAGATGTGGAACATGTTATGACACATAGTAATATAACAATTGGACTTGTTCATTCTTGTACGAATTCAGAGAACGAGTGTATCAATGGCTGTAGACTGAATCATAAACTCTTGAAAATTAGACTTTCTCCAAATCGGATATTGAACTTCATACATTTACATTTCACAGTATTATCTATTGTAGCTTAGTGGTTAAGACATCGGACAGTGAAGGTTATGAGTTCAAATCCCAGCCACACCAAGCTGCCACTCCTGGGCCCCTGAGCAAGGCCCTTTCCCTGTAGCAGCTCAGTTGTGTAGATGAGATAAATGTAAGACGCTCAGGATAAAGTCGTCTGCCAAATGCTGTAAATGTAAAAAGCTTCATTTATTCGAATACCTGAGACGTTGCTGAAATTCCTTTCCTGGATTCTAGTGACTTTGGCACAGTATGAGCAGCACGTGATAACCGACTTCACACGTCTCTGAAAAAGTGTGTGCTACTTGCTACTTCTCCTGGTTGTGAAAAGCTTGTGGAAGGAAGCGGCAAATAACCGTAC
>NC_060912.1:755640-763140 GCF_014805685.1 Silurus meridionalis | reverse complement strand
GCGCCGAGGAGACTATCTAGGGAAAACCGTGCAGGGTGAGAATGCAGAGCTTTTGGATTGTGTGTGTTGATGTTTGATTGTGTCTCCTGGAGGACGTGTGTGAAGGTTGTGGTTTGATATTTGTGCATGCAGGAGAAAAGAAATGCACCACGGCCTCCTGTAACAATTGATTTGAATCCCCTTTTTCAGTGGTGCCGCACATCACCGACGCCATTCAGGAGTGGGTGATGAAGCAGGCCAAGATCCCTGTGGATTATGATCGTGTGGAGCCTCAAGTGTGTGTCATTGAGGTAGGGGTTTAAAGCTCAGCTAGATATTCTAATGTGATTTATGAATCCTGTACGTGGTTTAGATCCGTGTGTGTGTGTGTGTGTGTGTGTGTGTAGTTGGGAGGTACCGTCGGAGACATCGAGAGCATGCCTTTCATCGAGGCGTTCAGGCAGTTCCAATTTAAAGTGAAGAAGGAAAACTTCTGTAACATCCACGTCAGTCTTGTTCCTCAGGTGAGCTTGTTTGATCAGATCCCTTTCCACCCAGACCTTTCTTTGTTTTTGAACACGTTTCTCTTCCGGTTTCTGTAACGATCTTGTAACACCTTGATCACGAGAGAAGTCTGATCAGGAGATCAATACTCTTTACACCGTGTTGAGCAGAAAAGCATCTCAGAACATGCTGGACTTTTTTTTGCTCATAGAGTTCCTTCCTGTCGTTCAGAACCGTGACTTCTCTCATCAACAAGATGTTTTCTGCTCACGGAGCTGCCATTGTTTTCATTTTTATAAATTTTTTAATAAATTAAAGTAAAATATCTGATTTGTCTGATGTTTAGCCCAGTGCTACAGGTGAGCAGAAGACCAAACCCACGCAGAACAGCGTGAGGGAGCTGAGAGGACTCGGCCTTTCTCCAGACCTGGTACAGATGTTTTCCTCTGTCTTTTATACATATTTAACATCTGTTTTAATTCCGGTCACACAGGCAAGTTTTACTTTTTGTTTTTAAGATCATGTGTCGCTGTTGTACTCCACTCGAGAACTCCGTGAAGGAGAAGATCTCCATGTTCTGTCATGTGGAGCCTGAACAGGTGAGATTCCTAGAAGTCCATGCCTGAAAATGTTCTGTGTGTTTAACCAAAGTTTAATAAGTTGCCTATATTTTACCAGTTTGCCAAAATACGCAGCACCAGCTGTGTCCACAAGGTGGCAGTAGTTCATCTACAAACCCAAGCTCTAGCTTCAATTATAATTAAAGTAACATATCTAACAAAATGTTACTTTTTTTATTTGATTGAAATGTATATTTTCTGCTTTAATTACATCTAATTAAAGTAAAAAATTTTTGTTCTAAAGCTGGTTGTATGTGTGAGCTGTAAAACTACTACACTGGTATTAATGGTATGTTCTCGTATCTTTACCAAGGTCATATGCGTCCATGATGTTTCGTCCATCTACAGAGTGCCGCTGCTGCTGGAGGAGCAGGGTGTCGTGAACTACTTTTGCCATAGGCTTAATCTGCCAATCGAGGGCAGGCCCAGGAAGATGCTCGCTAAATGGAAAGAGATGTCAGACAGGTGTGTGTGTGATCTGTTGATTGGATCTCGGTGTAGTTGTGGTAGAAACGGCAGACTCGTACATGTTATTGCTTTTTAGCTCTCTTCTGTCTGTTCTGATGTTTCTTCATTCTATTTGTGTCTCAGGTCAGACAGACTGTTGGAGACTTGCTCTATTGCTCTGGTAGGAAAGTACACAAAGTTCTCCGACTCTTATGCTTCGGTTATCAAAGCCTTGGAGCACTCGGCCCTCGCCATCAGCCATAAACTAGAGGTTAAGGTAAGTAAATCAGTAGAAAATGCAACGTGGACACGTAGAAAACTGCAGTGTGTGGTTTGTTCTTTAAATTCTGTTTTTGTTCCCTTTCTAGTATATCGATTCTGCAGATTTGGAGTCTGTTACTCTGCAGGAGGAGCCTGTAAAATACCATGAAGCCTGGCAGAAGCTGTGCAGTGCAGAGTAAGTGATCAGCCAATGGTTGGATCAGATCTGTGAATGATCATTTATTACATCGATTTGTTTTTTTTTTCTGACTTCATCAGCAAGTTCAATTCACTGAAGGATAATTAATTAAAAACTTCAGCGTTCACAGTGAGAACGAGGAAATTTCAAACGAGCTGGAAACAGGAGTGTTTGCATTAATAGAATAGAAATGAATCGGACATTGTTTATCTTTACATTGTGTGTTACACATTATAACGTCTATGTTGAAATGTAATATAAATGGAATTCGTATTAATCATAAAAGTTGATTATTTACGTTCACAATTTGCAGTGGGATTTTGGTCCCGGGAGGTTTTGGAGTCAGAGGAACTGAAGGCAAGATTCAGGCCATCAGCTGGGCTCGTAAACAGAAGAAACCCTTTTTAGGTAAGAGTGGAGCATATTTATGGAGATTGTATGAACAGAGTGTGTCTGTGTTGTGGACGGTTTAACTTAAGGAAATTAATTTGGGGCTGTAAATAATATAAACAGTTCTGCTATAATGACTAAGTGCTCCAATCGGCATGAACAGAACTCGAATGTTGTATTGATGATTAAATGAGTATTTGTTGATGAGGATGAAGATGGGTTCCTCTCAATGTTTCTCAATGAGACTTTTCCCTCACCACAGTCACAGGTATCAAATTATAAATCATACATCTTATTTTTATAATATGGGAAAAGGTGGAACGATAGTGATTAATGCTCTAGACTTTGGATCCGAAGTTCGTGAGTTTAAATCCCAGCCACACCAAGCTGCCACTCCTGGACCCCTGTCCAAGGTCCTTAATCCCAGAACTGCTCATTTGTAAAAATAAGATAAATGTCGCTGTGGATTTGGTGCCAAACATGTTTTCTGTAATGCTGCATTGGGACGAGGTATAATATTTAAAGCTGTATAAATAACATTTTAATTGTCTGATCAGTGATAAAGGTCGACTAATATGGGTTTTTATCTGCCTGATGCCTTTATTTAGAAATCAGGGCAGCCGATGGCTTATTTATAAAAAATTTTTCATAAGATATGATACAGAAAATTAGTCTGGGAATGTCAGAGGGTTGAGTTTCGGTCAGCTCTAGTTTTTTTTCGCACCGTTGCTTCGAGTCAGACGGCATCAGCTGTTTCTTGGCTGCATATCGAAACGGCGGCGGAGCTCGTTAGCAAAAAAGAGAATGAGGAGCACTCCTGCCATTCTTGTACTCGTCTTTGCAACTTAGCAGATGTGATTGAAAAAAGCTATTAGTAATGATTGCGGCAGGTGGAAACGCTCCTTGCGTTAGATATTTACTTCTGGTTTTCCTGTTTTGTCCCAAACGTAGACTACTGCCACCTGCTGGTATGAGAGAGTTATGTTCTCTCACACATGCACAGAATGTACACCCATGGTTTAATTGCCTTCGAAGCAGCACAAGCGGCCGATCGTGATCCTTCAATCAATGAGTAAAAAGGGTGTGTTTGTCGGTTTCAGGTGTGTGTTTGGGAATGCAGCTTGCAGTTTGTGAGTTCGCCAGGAACACGCTGGGCTGGGAAGGTACGTCCGACTTCATTCATTTAGTTCCGCCGAAATGAGAGAAAGTTCAGAGCGTTCTTTTACGTGGCCCTTTTGCTTTGTTTAACAGACGCGAACTCCACCGAGTTTGATCCTGAAACAACACACCCTGTGGTGAGTAGAAAATTTAATTACTCGAATGGCTGAATGGATGAAATGAATCGGGGATGTGAAAAGATTCGATTTTGCGTTGTAGGTGATCGATATGCCTGAGCACAACCCGGGACAGATGGGAGGCACCATGAGGCTGGGGCAGAGACGGACCATTTTCAACAACAAGAGCAGCATACTGAGTACGAGTGAAAACAGGATCTGCATTTTTATTATAAAGTTTAAAAGGATCATTGTGTTTTATTTAAACTATATCGTCTTTAATTATAGGGAAGCTTTACGGAGACGCAGACTACGTCGATGAAAGGCACAGACATCGTTTTGAAGTACGTCTCATTTATTTTGATCAGATATTCCCCCTTGTTTAGCAGATATCACACCAGTGCTGTTGAGTTTGTTTCTGGTATCCATCGTTAGAATCCATTAAACGTAGAAATCGGGGGAAGAACATTTTCTATTGTGAACGCAGGCAAAAAGCATAATGTGACAAGTGAAACACTGATGATGATGAAGTTCTCTCAGTGCCAGAATTAAATCTGAGTGTCATAAACAATGTTGTGAAAGGTCTCTCACATGACGGGCAGTCGTTTGCTCTAGAACAGTCGTCTAATCTGCCATGATGTTATTGGGATCTTCACATCACTGCTGAAATCCTACAAATACAACACCACAAACATGGTCATGAAGTGTAGCGTTTTTTTTTTTTTAATCTGCAGGTCAATCCAGAGCTGAAACAGAATTTTGAGGAGAAAGGCTTCCACTTTGTGGGGCAGGACATGGAGGGAGAGAGGATGGAGGTTATAGAGCTTGATGGTGAGTAAGATGTTTCTGAAGGAAGTGGCATCTGCTTTCGTTTCTCGGTAGGTTACTGATACGATCTGATAAAACTTGAGCATTTCCTTTCCCATGCAGCAGTTTATACACAGATACGTACTCGTTTTTAGTTTTATGAGCTGAAAAGTTTAGTCTTAAACAGTGGAGTCGGAAGAACAAAAGAATTAAGTTCAAAAATCCATTTTAGTCAACTGTGAAATAAGAGTTTTGGGGAAAATTAATACATTTGTTGAAAAATAAATAAATATTTGTAAATGAATACATTGGAAATGTACTTTTCAAATGGAAGAGAAAAATTTAATTTACAGTATTGAGAATATATTTATTATTTCAAGTAGCTTGAATGTTTTAATGCATGTAAAATGAGCAGTTTCTGTTCTGATTTAAACTTTTCTTCTTGATCTCTCAGATCATCCGTACTTCGTGGGTGTACAGTACCATCCTGAGTTCACATCCCGGCCGATAAAACCCTCCCCGCCGTACTTCGGTCTGCTGCTGGCTGCAGCTGGAAAACTGCAAAATTACCTACAGAGAGGATGCCAGCTCTCACCACGGTATGGAACCAAACACACACTGAAAACTTCACCACTCATGCAGGATAAATTCTATTCCTGAATCCTTCTCTCTCTCTTTCCGTTCAGAGACCGGTATAGCGACCGCAGTGGCAGCAGCTCTCCAGATTGTGAGGTAGCAGAGTTGAAACTGCCCTCCATCTCCCAGGACTGATCACAACCATCAACAGTACGTTCTCTTCAATTTTTGTATTTGATACATAAATCTTTGCAAATTTAAATAAAAGTTTAACTGCCATAAGTTAAAGCATGTTCTAGGGTTGCCAGATAAGTGTTAATTTGCTTTAAAATAACTTTTTCCCCTCTCTCCTCTGCAGGACTGAATTCACCCGAAGAAAAAATGGTTACTTTTCTTTCCTGTTTAATTTGATGTGTATTTTGTTCAAATTTTCCATAAAGCAGTCATTCTGGTGTGTAGTTTGACTTATCCAAATAAATTCAGCTTTGGATGTGGCTTCATCTGGTCAGGAAAATGTATAAACTGCATAATTTATATACATGTACACAGGTATGTTATTTAGCAAATGTGTTTTATTAATACTCCACCCTGCTCTTACTCTCAACCCAAACCAGCCTCCACCTGTATGATCACTGTCTGTTCTTCCTTTTGTTTGAGAAACTCACTGAACACAATTTTATCTTCAGGGGTTTCTGGCCTCAACATTTTAAATAAAAGTTTTGTGCTGAATTTCAGGCATTTTATTTGAGATTTTACCTTCAAGTTGAATCAGTTTTCTCCTGTTCTAACTTTCATACACTCATTAAATGTGAACAGGAAGAGGGGGTGTACTCATTTATGACCCAAAAAAATGCATGAACAATTTACAGAAATATTCTAGTCAAAGACAAACATTAGTTTGGAACACAACCCTCATCCACAAAACACAAAATTCAGTTTATTTTATAAAAACATTTTATTTCTCTTTTTTTTTTTTTTAATGCAGACAATATGCAAAGTAAAAGATCATTCATCTGATGAGTTTTCAGCTGCTAGTCATGTGATCAGAGTAAGCAGTAGGTCCTCAAAGTCTGCATCAGGTGATGTTTATCTGCTCCATCCTATAAAAGTAAAGAATAAATAAATTAGGCACGCTATTAAACACTGTAGTTGAAGGGAACCAACCATGAGCTGATCTCAGTCCCATATCCGCAAGTTTCATCCAGCAGTCACCAATTTAAAAAATGGAGTCATCATTGATCAGTTCAGGAGGAGAAATTAATCAAGAGCTACAAGCTGAACACATACCTGATGCATCAGGTTGAACATGGTCCAACATCAGGCCTCAGACTCCCTCCTGGACAAGAAAAACAAAAACAGGTTGATTGAAGTGGTTAGGATTTGTGTAGGGAAGTAGCGTAGCTGCAGAAAGCACCAGAGCCCCAGCAGCCTAAATCCCCCCGGTACTGTTGCACGTAGTTGGAGAACCGGTCTCACTGATCAGAGCAGAGATCCTCAGAAACCGTGCCTTCAAAACTTTCTAATGAAAATGTCTTACCTGAGTCAAGGTAGACCACCAACATCGGACCGCCGACATCAGACCGCTGATTCAGCACCAGTCTTTTATAAAAAAAAAAAAAAAAACTGATTAAACCTTGTATTAACTAGTGGGGAGGAGGAGGGAGGGGAAACTGACTCAGAATAAAATGAGGATTTAAGATTGTTTCATAACAGTTTCTCTCAGATAGGGCAAGTGAGTCATCACAGTCAGGTCCAGCAACATTCAAGGTCAAATGAAGGATTTCCAGGTTACCTTTTAACTCTTCTTCATGTCCTTTCAGCAAGATTAACCTGCATTCATCTGTAAAGAAAAACATTTCAGGGTTACTACAAATCCCAGAATAAAACATGGATGTAAAGTTCAGTGTAAACACTCCAGAGGAGAAAATTCAGTGTCCTTTTCCTTAATGTTGCTGAAGCGACTATGAAGCAGCTGCACAGCGACCGTCGGTAAAAGTGTTGATTTCGGCTTCTTTTTGATCGTCACTCGCTACAAAAGAACCAGCGACGCCTTCGATAAGAGCCGGAAAAACATTCAAAACAACAGACTGCTACCTTAAAGCATCAGCTCAGGATCACGTCTTCAGCCACCGGGCCACATCTGGACCACGCCGAGAGCTCGGAACATTCCGGCTTCCTCTGCAACAGCAAGACATTTTATTATTAGCAAAATCACCCAGTTAAACATTAAACAATTCCTTCATTCTGGAGTTAATGCCCCTCCAAAAACAGGATTATTCTGAATTTTAAAAGAAGAATGTCCTTTTCCTTAATGTTGCTGAAGCGACTATGAAGCAGCCGCACAGCGACCGTCGGTAAAAGTGATGATTTTGGCTTCTTTATGATTGCTGCCTGCTATGAGGAAACAGGAACACCTCCGATAAGAGCCATTCATCAGTTCCCT
>NC_060912.1:700640-750640 GCF_014805685.1 Silurus meridionalis | reverse complement strand
ACGCGACATCTACGAGCTGATGAAGATGGGTGAGATCTCGGCCCGAGACGGATGGGACGGCGTCAAAAGCGGCCTCACAGCTAAAGTCCTCTATCCGGCTGAGGAAGAGGAAGAGCGAGAGAAGAGCTGCAACTGCTGACTGACCTGGAATGCTCACCTTTAACCTCTCACCTGTGCGTCAGTCATCCTGCTGAGTTCACGCTTCCACTTCCTGTATTGCAAGTCAGGCTTGCTGTTTGCCCCTGCATTTTTTTGTCTGTCCACATCTTGAGATGTATGGTTTTATAAATAAGGGCTTCAGGTTGGAAAAAACGTAAGCATGGATGGACGGATGGCGAAGAGCAGTAAGATGCAGGAAGGTGCTTGGAGATATCACAGGTTGACATTGGACTCTTTCCCGGATTTCCTTTTGAGCTTGTTGTTTTTGTCACATAGTGTTAAAACACTGATGAGGAATGTAATGTACTTTTTCTTACTCAACCTGCTTCACCTTCATCTTCACCTATTCCACCAGTGTCGTATATCTTCACTAGATCTCACTCATGAAGATACACAAGAACTTGCTGAATTTCATTCAGATTGCATCATTCATTTGGACGAGTTTGTGCAGTGCAGTTAACATGTAAATTAATCACGCAAAGTGGGAGAACGGCGTACGCCAAGTCTGTGTGCTACTGCATCAGTCCTTAGAAGCTGAAGTGTTAGAGTTGTTTTCTGAAGTTCTCAATACTGTAGGTATTATTATGTAACTACTGGAACTCGTCATCAGACTGAAATTTCAAATCCTGAGCCTATGACAAACGGAAAAAAGAATTCAAACACCAACATATTTGCTCTGTCTTTCTCTTTCCTTTCTCAAGTGGGTTGTGGCCTAAACGTTACTACTGTACATTTCTACAAAGCCATTTTTAAAGCAGTGAGTAGATCCACAGCCACATTCAGCTCCAGGTGCCAAACTAATTCCTAATATGAGCTGAAACAGCTGAGGGCCGATTCCGCATATTCAATACTGTTCATACTGTATGCAATTCAACTTAGGTATGGATTCTATATACTGTACATATACACTGTATGAGGGTCAGAGAATCATCTAGGTCAGTCTGCTTGTCCTGTAGAGATGAATCTGATACATTCACAAAATTTGCTCTGGAAAAAAAAAAATCTGCTTGATCGTAAACTTAGCAATTAATATCAAACTCAAAATGGAGAAAACAAGAACTTGTTCATGTAATCCAACATCTTTTACATCCTGTTTGTAGGAACACGAGCAAGAAAGCGAGAAAATCGACCCAATTATTGTTAAATAGCTGAAAATGGTAGCTAACTTAAATATTCTATAAATCACTTATGTGCATATAGTAAACGTTTTCTGTGTTTGATGAAAATATTGAAGATGCCATAGATTTTTCATTGTTTTCCTCATAATCCTCATCTTGATTTGATTTACCACGCAGAAGAAAATCAGGAAGGTGGGACAGAAAAAAGGGAATAATAAATAAATATAAACGATCTGGACACATTCAGAGTTTTATCTTGTACTTGCATTTCCAGATCTTTCAATTTACGACTAATATCTCAAAGGCAGGTAATCTGATTCATGTGATTTAATAGTTACGACTTTGGACTGTCATGAGTTCAGTTCCCACCACCAGGATGCTACTGTTGGGCCCCTGAGCAAGGCCCTCAACTCTTAACTGCTCAGTAGTATAAATGAATAAATTGTACATCGATCCGGATAAGCACGTCTGCCAAAACACATAATGTGAATGCGAATCCATTAGACTCATTTATGGCTGCTGAATGTGCTGAATAATCTGCAGTTTTATTTGTGTAGAGCTTTTAACACTGGACATAAAGCAGCTTTGCAGAAATAAACTGATTCGTTCCTATGCGTTTATCTCTTACGAGTGAGACGGAGATCAGGGAAAAACTCCCCGAGAAGAAAGAAACCTTGAGAGGAACTAGACTCAAAATAGAACCTTAGTCACAGACTGTAGTTTACTTTTTTCTGATCATTCATTTACACTTTAAGTATCACAACACACCAGCATCACTACTCATGCTTATGAATTATACTGTGAGTAAATTCTTCTTACTAACTGTAAAGCTGCACACAGACAAGGTTCTAGTAGGGGTTTCATAACAGTACATCTCAAAAGAACAGATTTACCAGACATCTCAGTCTCTATCTCAGCTCTCGTGACTAAAACAAATCACATTTAAATAAGTATACTTCTGCGCTAATGAATTACAATGCATGCCACCTCCTGCTTCTTCTCTCAGCTGTGCTTCTTTTGTGGGATCAGTGATTCCACTGGAATTGGGGCCACGTTCTATTCCATTCTGTAATATACCTTTCCATCTTCTCAAATATAGATGTTTATGCTGACCAAATAAATAAGTCTAGCATTAGTTAATGACTATATTCCCATTAGCAGAGCTGCTAAACACAGCGACCAATCCCTCGTTTCTTCATCCGTTCTGATGGAGAATAATATTAATAACAGGGTTTCTTTTGTATAAACGTTTTATAAAGTAGATTTCGATAGGAAACGTGAAACCATTAGAAGCCACACCATGGTGACATGTTTATGTGGGGTGAATAGATAGATAGATGGATGGATGGATGGATGGAAGTTTTGAAGTATCATCAGTGGCTAACATTTGTGTTGAAGAGAAATTTGTACTTTTACTCCAATATGCAAATTTTTTTTTTTATAGAACTTAAAAAGAATATTGGCTGAAAACAGCTGAAGGATTTCTGCCCCAGAGCTTCTTGGGTTCTAGATCGGGTTCTTGTGCTCGGGTTATTGAATGTGTGGACATTTATATGCTCTCCGTGTGTGTGTGTGTGTGTGTGTGTGTGTGTGTGTGTGTGTGTGTGTGTGTGTTGGTTTGGGGAGGGAGGGATTGGGGGTATTTGACCCAAGGAAATGCTAATAGGTGAATTGCTCAATGTAAATGGTCCCAAAGTGTAAATGAATGTGTGTGTGTGTGTGTGTGTGTGTGTGTGTGTGTGTGTGTGTGTGTGTGTGTGTGTGTGTGTGTGTGTGTGTGTGTGTGTGTGTGTGTGTGTGTGTTTGGGGGTTTTGTGGGGTTTCCTTCTGGCACCTAAAGAAATGCTAATAGGTGGATTGGTGAATCTAAATGGTCCCTGGGTTTAAATGAATGTATGAATTATTGTGGTGTGTGTGTGTGTGTGTGTGTGTGTGTGTGTGTGTGTGTGTGTGTGTGTACTGACATTCCATCCAACTGAACAATTTAGTACAATCACTATATACATTGTCATAAGAGTGCATAGTGTTAATTCTGCTTTAATGAACCGGATTGTATATTTTGCTTTACATTCATTATTTATAGTTGATTGTTAAATTGTTTGTTTGATTTCTCTTCATGAAAAACTGTCACTAACACTGTACTCGATGCTCAGATGTTCACCTCTTCCACTGGCACTGAAATTAATACAGTCATATTAAAAATTATGTAAATTTACATCAGCAGATTTCTGACCAGCTGCTCAAACAGTAAAAAGTATAATTAGTCTTTGTACACATTATTAAATGTGTTATTATTAAATATTTAATGAGACTCTATGACTTTACTGTTGAAGCTTTATTAAGGCAAAGAAAACAAAAAACATGTTTTTTTTCCACCCCAAATTATTCATAGAAAGAACATACATAAGATGATGTTTATGCCATTAATATGTATATTTTTTCTTTATTACAACGACATAATTATAGCGAAAACTCATCATTTAATAAATAATGTGTAATGTAGGTCTTTACGCATCACATTAATTCTTTGTATTCGATTGTTCAAGTTTTAATTTCTTCACATTTAAATAAAAACAATCCTATATTGCTGAATTGTTCACATTTGCGCCATCTAGTGGTGGCCCGAAAATGCGCAGCAGTACCCTGCTTTCTGTATTATTTCTTTTTCCTAAAAAATAAAAAAATAAAATACACACAAGAGGAGAAAGAACGCGTGTTGAAACCTTCAGACGTCTTCAGATCTTTCCACTAACTCCTCCAGCAGCTTTGTGCAAGCTTCTGCTCACACTGTAAATTCACACTAATTACTATGTGGCTGAATGTGTGACGTAAAAAATAAATTATTTATGTCCTGATACACCGTGTGTCTGATCTGATTCTTTTTGATTATAATGACCTGTTAATGATCTGCTTCTTGGTAGATCTGTTTGTAATGCAACGTGAGCTCATGAAATCACTCGATCGCCATGCTACATATCCCATCATGCTTTGCTTACATTAGTAAATATGTGTGTTTAAGGTGTAAATCATAATTATTTATGGGGATATGTAAAGATAACCAACATAGAAATATTACAAATACAAATGGCCAAAAGTTTGTGAACATCTGATCATCACATTCATAGGCGCTTGTTGAACACCGTATTCAAGATTCCACCTTCTTCATGCAAACACCACTCTTCCACTAGTCTTTATATGGAAACTTGTGATCATGCAACCACAGTAGCATGAAAGAGAGCTGAGGAGGTGGTGGTTTTTGAGGTTAATTTGGTGTCCAGTTCATCCCAGAGTTGTTCATTAGGTTTGAGGAGGTCAGGGCGCTGTGCAGGACACACACTTTTCTAAACTTACTTACACACACACACACACACACACACACACACACACACATATAGACATAGTGGCAATCTCATAGACATTTGTGGCAAAAATTTGGGGAATGAATCACGTGGTTATCATGTATTTGTGCTATCAACAAAGTTTATGCCCATTAGTGCCATCTCGTGGTCAAACAAAATAGTTTAAGCTATTTGTTGTGATTCTTAAGCGCCCCCTTGTGGGAACATGAGTTCAGATCAATTTAGCGTCCAGGCAACATTAGATTAGATTAGAATAGATTAGATTTAAATGTATTGTCATTGCACATGTACAAGGCAAAGAGTAAAATGTTTACATATGTACAGGTTGATGAGGCTATAATATAGAGATTAATAAATAATGAGAAAAGGAAAAAATAATATAATATAATATAATGTAATATAATATAATGTAATATAATAATTAAAATAAACAGAACACGGAAGGGTGGTTATATACAATGAGTGCAATGAAGGAGATATTGCATACAGTGCTTATGAAAAGGTTATATACATATGTACAAAATTATATGGAGTGCAAGAAACAAACAAACATGATATCAAATAAACATTTATCAAAAAAAGTATAATTATATTTATACATGTATATGTTCTTGTTAATCAAACATATAGCTGATTTGCGACACACTCAGCAATTCTCATTGTGTGGTTGTATTCGTTATTGGTAATAAATAGTCACTTTAATTTAATAATAAGAAACAAATGATCGTATTGTGTAGAAATTATTAAGTGCACAATGTATTTCATTTACTGCAAAAATAGCAAAAAAGAAATGTATGTATAAATGTTTTCTCGGTGGTCACGGTGAAAACAGAAAAGCACGCTCTCCTATTGGCTGAAGCAACAATCCCATGATGCTTTGCTGAAATGGTGATTCTGCCTACCGTCTTTGAGAAAGCTGATCTGATTGTAGTGTTTGGATGTGCAGGAAGCAGAGCGTTAAAAAGGGCATCTGCTGTGAGTGGCACAGTGCGGGCACGAGCTGCTCCTACTGCGGAATCGCTATCAAGAGATTTCGGATGCATAATTTTTACTCCCAGGAGCTGCTGATAACCGACCGTTTCGGCGCTCCAATAATACACTTGTCTAAAGAAAGAGAAATGTTTGCTTTAGTAAATTCAATAATTCTTAAGCAAATTTATTGTTAAATCTACGAAGGGAGGTTATTTGTAGTTGCTCTCAGTTTAAGGTCTTATTCTTCTTCTTTCGGCTTCTGCCATTAGGGGGCGCCACAGTGGATCATCCATCTCCACACCCCCCTGTCCTCTACATCTGCCTCTTTCACACCAACTACCTGCATGTCTTCCCTCACCACATCCATAAACCTCCTCCTTGATCTTCCTCTTTTCCTCCTACCTGGTGTCTCCATCCTCAGCATTCTCCTACTGATATACCCCATGTCCCTCCTCTGCACATGTCCAAACCATCTCAATCACACCTCCCTCACCTTGTCTCCAAAACGTCCTCCATGCTCTGTCCCTCTAATAAACTCATTTCTAACCCTGTCCATCGTCATCACTCCCAACAAACATCTCAACATCTTCAGCTCTGCTACCTCCAGCTCCACCTCCTGTCTTTTACTCAATACCACTGTCTCTAATCCATACAACATCTCAGGTCTCACAGGAGAAGGTAAAAATAAAAATACATAATATATATGTTAAGTGAAATAAAATATGTAGAAGCTGTTAAAAACAAACGGAGGTCAGACTACAATAATAGTTATAAAAGTTAAAGCACATGCAACTATTTATTAATATTGTACTGAGATTATTGCAGTAATTGGCCAAAATATGAACAATATTTAGATGTGGCATGAAAATCTATAAATATAACTGTATCTGTATTATCTATATCGTGGATCAGAGGTGGCAGAAGCACACACATCCTTCAGTAGAAGTGCAGATCCTCATGTTATAAAAGATTCTGGTAAAATTGAAGTTCTGACTGCACTTTTTTACTCAAGTTAAAGAAGTTTAAACTCTGACATGTTCTTCAGTAAAACTAGTGATTAATACTACCTGTCACGCTGGAAACTGAACCTCACGTCATATTAATATTCCGTTTGCAATCGATTAAATATTCAATCACAATTTAATCGCACATTTGAATCTGTTCTAAATGTACCACATATTAATACTTTGTTTTTACTTCTCTAATCAACATGTGCATGGAGAAATATTGATGCTTTATGCAAATATTATAAATGAAACCAAACTCAACATAGAGCATGAAGACTAAATATTCTTGTAAATGTTTTAAATGTAATTATGGTGTTTTAAATGATCATCAGGACACAAAACGGAACTTCTGCTATGTTTCCACACGGACGGTTAATGAAGGTGATCCAGGAGAAACTGCACCACTTCTAACTTTCATACGGATTACAGAATTAGAGAATATTTGTTTTCGATGTGAAATGTTTTATATTAAAGACATTATCTATTAATATATTTATTATGTCAATGAGATTCAGGGTGTTTTATTTATGCGTTTGTGAAGGAAGATGACAGAGATTGCGGAGAGCGCCCCCTGTCGGTGTTCTTTATTTTACAAAAGCACAGTGTTTTGTTATTATGAGTGTCTTCAAAAAAGTAGACCCTTCAGACCCTTTACAGATCCGAATGATGTATTGCTTTTATCTGTACGATCATAAAACACAGTAATTTAAGTTTAAGGAAAGAAAAAAAAAACTCCCCGGTGCATTTGTCGACCCCAGAGGGTAAATTGTCTGCATCATGGCGGATTTGGTGATTTATTTGAGTCTTGGCGCATCAGTAAAACTAATGTTTACTGATTAAAAATATCGTTTAAGTTTATTTATTTATTTTATATCTGAAAGGACGTTGTGAATAAATGTATGTAATGCTGAAGGTTTTAATTTCGCCTCGTATTTATTTATGTATTTATATTTTTTATAAAAATGGTCAAACAGAAATCCTCGCTGCACTGAGAGCATGTTGATAAAATTTAGTGCTATTAAAATGCATTTGCGTTTGAATTTTGACAGCCCAAATGTATATATATACACAGATACATATACAAATCTTATTATAAATGTTGTTCCCTAATGAATGTATGCAGGCTGAAGATCCACCATGTAGAACACAAGCAGAGAAAAGATGATGATGATGATCAGGAATGTCTCTGTTCTCAGTCATGTTCTCATCACTGACTCCCTCTGTCTCATCCAAGTTAACCCCAGACTTCTTACTGCCTTCTGCCTGCTCACTGTGAGCTTCAGAATCTAGTCTACGTCTGTGGTGTGAGAGAGACAGGAGATGATGCACCAGTGGATTGAGAAAAGACACGCAATGACAGGAAACATGTTGATGGACTGAAATCGGTGCTCAATGAGAAGAAAAAATATTTACATTTGACCAAATTAATAGATTAAATCTAAATTAACAAGTCTGTTTTGAAAATGTAAGAAGTAGAAAGTAACCCAGAATGTTCCCAATTGCCCAAAGTAGCTCCATTTAGGAGAAGGTGAAGGAGAAGGAGAAGGTGAAGGTGTGCTCAAACTTTTCACACTTCTATATGTGTTCAGTGCACTATGTGGGAGCTCACTGATTAAAAACTTGAATTTTGGATCGAAATGTTACTAGTTCAAATCCCAGCATCACCAAAACTGCCACTGCTGGGCCCCTGAGCAAGGCCCTTAACCCTTAACTACTCAGTTATAAGTCGCTCTGGATAAGAGCATCTGCCAAATGCCATAAATGTAAATGTAGACATGGAAGACGTGTGTGTGCCGTTCCGCAGAGGTAGAGATGGTGCAGTTTGTTTGTTTGTTAGTGTAACTACTATTATTGTTGTTTTTTCGTATTGCATTTATAAACTGTATAGTATGTGTTTATGTATTTATTGATTGTTTTGCTGCTGTAATATGAAATGTTCCCAAGCATTCAGTAGACTACAATGACCTGGAGAACTCTTCTCTTATTAACAATCAAACTTTACATATATATAATTTATATGTTAATATGATTTATTTGTGATATATAAAGACTGAAAATCAGAGAAAACGTGTTGAAGTGCTTGTTTAGAGAATTCTCAACTTCCACCAGGAAGTCTGACAACTGCGCATGCGCACTAGCCTTCCGAGGAGGGGAAAAAAAAAAAAAAAGAAAGAAAGGATGAGTCCAGCGCCGGTGTGAACGGTAAGACTGATAATACAAAAAACCCGATCTGATTTTATTCGTTAATCAGCGCGAGGCGGTTCGGTAACTGTGGGTCGGAGCGCAACGCGGGGGAGTGGAGGGTCTCCGCGGCCTGTGTTGCGCGAGCGAGCGCCGGCGGCATGGCGGGGCGGCGTGGCCGTGTGCGTGCCGCCGCACGGGGACACGTCACACCGTCAGACCGCGGCGTAGAGGAAGACGGAGGGGGTGGGGGAAGGCGCACGTAAAAACGTACACGCGCGGCGGCACGCCACGTACACGCCACGCGACGTAAACCTTCACGCACGCACGCACGCACGTACGCGCGCGCGCCCGATCGATCCCACGTTCGGTCGGGGCTTTTGATCCCGCAGCCGGTTCTCCAACACGGTTCCGTTCCGTCCCTTTTACCCGTCTCCGAAAATGGCGCATTTTAGCTTAGCATGCTAACTTGCAAAACACACAAACACACTGAGCTAACAACCAGGCTCAGTCTTGCTAACGTGAAACCGAAATGACTAGCTAGCATGACTAAATGACGGCCCAAACACACACACACACACACACACACACACACACACACACACACACACAAATAAATATCTAACACCCTGAAACATTATTGGGATGAAAGTGAAATGTAGATGGAAACACATTCATTGTGTAACCAAGTCATTATTTTACAGAATAATTCAATAAAAATCCCATTCACACACATTTTCAGCGCGTGTGATCCCCCTGGATCCATTTGAGATCACCTTCACACACCTGGCCAGGAAATCCACTTCTCAGAATGTTCTTGAGATATAGAAGAAAACCTTAGAGCCCAGAGGAAACCTGTTAAATCCGGCGTAGCCTGTCTTGTCGAAAAGCAAGTGACCTGCATCAATAGACTGGTGGATGTGGGTGAACGTGCACTGTACATGTGTATACTAAGTGATGGATGTGTGTGTTCTTGTCCAGTTTGACCGACGTGAAGGACATGGCGGAGACGGAGGTGACCGTGTCCATGGGAGACGTGGTGGTAATGAAGGCGGCTGATGAAGAAGAGGTGGCAGCAGGAGATTCCAGCAAGGCGCAGGTCATCCTTCAGCTGCAGCCCATCACATCCGGGTTGGTCACTTGCTCCCGAACATCTGGTGAAGAGCAACCTGAGGAAATCGTGTTCTGAGTGCAGTAGCGGTCAAACCAGGACAAGAAATACGAATGCTATCTGATCTCCTTCAGTACACATCCAGTGATGCGTTCGTGGATGGAGATATTAGTATAAAAAAATATCTGCAAAAGAGAAGGTTATTCAGCATGATGTTAGCGAACATAATACCTCAGGTTGAATCCACACATTTATTTTAGGTTAGGTGACACCTGCAAACATCTGCACATGTTCACAAACAAATTTGATCATAAAATACAATGCGTAGGATCTGATATTCACATGAATGATAAACAGCTGACAAGTAATGGACGTCTTTCACACTTCATGAATTCTTTGTGTGTTTGCAGGACTGAAGATCATCCAGGTGATGCAGCTACAACAGGTAGTTCTTATGTTCTTATGATTTCATTTACGTTTACGGCATTTAGGCAGAAGGTTTTTTCCAGAGCGACTTACAGTTATCTCATTTATACAACTGAGCTGTTCTCAGCCTTTCTCAGGGGCTCAGCAGTGGTGGATTGGTGGTGCTGGGATTTGAACTCCTGACCTTCTGATCATAAGTCCAACATTTTATCCATTGACCTAAACGGTTCTCCTTGTGATTAATTCCGTCAACAATTTAATAAAATTAAACTCGGAGCCGTAAAACTGCAAGAACAAAATCGATCTCCATCCAACAAATTCGGTGAACAATTCTAACATTCGTTTGCGTATCCTGACGCCTCTCACCACAAATCACAATATCATCCACAAACATCATAGTCCACAGAGACTCCTGTCTGACCTCGTTCTTCAATCTGTCAATCACCACTGCAAACAGGAATGGGCTCAAAGCCGATACTTGATGCAGTCCAACCTTACTTTTAACCATTCTGTCGTTTCTACTGCACACTTCACTGCTGTCACACTGTCCTCATACATGTCCTGCATCAACCTCACATACTTCTCTGACACACCAGACTTCCTCATACAATACCACAACTCCTCTCTCCACCCTGTCGTATGCTTTCTCTAAATCCACAAACACCTGAGAAACTAAACCAAATTTGTCACATCATTTACCCTCTAACAGAAAGAAATCACAACTTGCAGTTTAAAAATGTCAGAAAATGTTCACGCTGTTTATTTGTAAACGTGTCTGAATGGTTTATTTGTGTTTGTTCTTGCTTTAGGAAATGAAGTTTTGACAGCAGGAGAGGACGTAGAGTTGGGATACCCCATCACATGTGGCGAGAGCAAAGCTGTTCTTCTGTTCAAGAAATTTGTCTGCCCAGGAATTAATGTCAAATGTGTCAAGGTGAGTTTATTTCTTGGCCTTTTTCGACAGTCTAGTGTGTGCACCGAATGCTTCATTAGCAACTTATATGAAGTGTGTGTGCTTGAGAGTGAGATATTATAAGGTGTTTGGAGGTGTTAAGTTTCTCCACCTGCATTTCCTACACCTAATCTGTTTTCCTTAAACATCACTGTCTCGCACACATTGTGAGAAGAAAAAAAAGAAAAAAAAACGTGATTTTAAGTGTAACCCTTTCAGTGAAACTGCGTTGCGACTACATTCCGATTTCTCTCCCTTTCTACAGTACGAGGATGAGTTGATCAGCCCTAAACAGTTTGTCCATATGTCTGGAAAAGCTACCCTTAAGGACTGGAAACGGGCCATCCGAATGGGTGGGGTCATGCTCAGGTATGAGGTTTGAAAAAAAATAAATAAATAAAAAATAAAGTACATTTCTTATATTTAACATGAAATGTGTTTGTGTGTTTGTAGGAAAATGATGGACTCGGGTCAGTTAGATTTCTATCAGCACAGCACGCTCTGTTCTAACACCTGCCGCAGTACCAAATTCGATCTCCTGATCAACAACACGCGCTTCCCTCCTGACGGCAGTGTCCTCGGAGTTCCGTCATCGTCCCAGGGTGAGACACAGTTACACATCACAATCTCTAGGAGTTCAGGGTGTTAAACTTCCAGGACTTTCTAGAAGGTTGCAAGATTGTTCAATATAAATGCAAATTATTATTATTATTGCTTTCCAGGGCAGGTTTCTGTGAGTAATGGTGCAGAAGTTGTCATGATAGAAGAGAAGCCAGAAGAGGCGACAAGCTCTTTGGACTGGTGTGCTGCAAGTGTTGAGGCTACGAAGAAGAAGGAAGTGGCAGAGATATCAGGTGAGATCTTCACTACTACGGTTTTTGATTAAATTTTTTTTGCAAAAACTAGATTCTAAGTGCATCGGTGCATTCTTTACCTACTAGAGGAGACACTAAGCTTCTGGAAGGGCATCGCAGACGTTGGTCTCATGGGAGAAGTGGTCAGTAACATCCGTACTAAACTGCTGGAAATGCTGCGAGGGGTACAGCTTTGCTCGGACCAGACCAGTCTACAAGATGTTGGTGAGCCAGTTGGAATAATCGACCTCAACACTGTTTCAGTCTCAAAGTTCTCTCGACTGTCTGTCTCGAGCTGTGTCTTTGGGTATCTAAAGGGTGGTCTGGTTGTTTTTTTGTTGTGTAGAAGTGGCAGTTCTGAGCAACCTCACGCAAGTGTTTGGCCTGCTGGACTCCATCAAGCGAATCCTTGTCGTTCGGAGACAAATGACCGACTTGGGACAGAAGCAGGTCCTCAGAACACTCACCAGTGAGTAATAACAGATCTTTATTAGAGCTCGAGCGATACCGATAGCTAGGTTGGGTCATACTTGTCGATAAATGATTTGTCAACCGTTTTTTTTTTTACTGATAAAAAATACAAAACAAACACTCAGTGTGAAATAGTACTGAACTTTATTAGAAAAATAAAGTACTGAATAGTGAAAATGTGCTAAATGAAATATGAATATATTTATTATAAATTAAATGATAGAATTACTACATTATAAATAACAAATATTAGATAGCGCTCTTTGTGCAGCGCGTGGACTCGCATGTAAAAACAAACAACACGTGGTGTCACTGATTGTCCTCTAGAGGCCGCTGTTGTAACAACAGCATTCCTGTAGCCGAAAACTATCGGTTTGGATTTTTGACAATAGGACCAGGAATCAAGTATTGTTACTGATTTATCGACAAAACCGATTAATCTGTCATCTTCAGTCTTTAGCCATGTTCAAACACTAGTGTCTTTGACATACAATTCTGTGGTTATTTTTAGCTCTTGTATTTAGTTTTTTTTTTTTATAATCGTTTCACATAGCCGTGTTTAAGCCTTTTGCCTTCAGCCTTTTGTTCGGGCTGTATGCTGGATGTATGCATTACGGCCACAATTCAAACCAAATATCTATTGAGCACACTGTAAAACAGGGGCTCTGTGCCAGGAAGTCTGTCAAATGTAACATCAGGGTATTGTTAATTGCCCCATTTTACCCCCAAACAAAACACCAGTCTCAGACCAGATGTTCAATCCCATCATGTCTGTCTGGCCCCTGAGAGTGACCTGAGCACACTGCAAGAAGATGGAGACCTGGTTTTATTGAAGCAAACCCCCCTGACCAGGATGTTGACCTTGTTTACGGTATGTGTGCATGTTAGGTCTGGAACAGCAGCTGGAGGAGCAGAAGAAGCAGCAAGCTCAGCGCTGGATAGTCTCACCTTCATCCTCGACTCCTCCACCAAAGCGCGCTCCGAAACGTCCTCGTTTACATCGTCCGGCCTCCGCCACAGTTCTCCAGCCAATCACACTCCACTCACCCCAGTACACACTCATCTCCCCCATCACACTGTCCTCTGTGTGCCAACCCATCACCTTTCCCGGCCTGGCGCAGCCGCCCGGCGCCGTCACTCTCTACACTCACGTTCCGCAGCACGACGGCAAGGCGGAGACCTTAACGCTCGTGGGCACGATGGCGGCGCAGGAGCCGGCTCAACTGGGCACCGTGGAGCTCGGTGCCATGGGAACGGTGGAACTCGGAGCAGCAGGTGCGATGGAAATGACGGACACAGTGTTGGTGCAGGATCACGAGAGCCAAGCGATCGAGATCGACCTGCAGATGGGAGCAGAGGCAGAGGGAGCAGGCAGGGAAGAGGACGAGACGAGAAGTATGTTGGGAGGAGGGGAGGATGGAAGTGAAATGGTGGTGGGAGATGGAGAGAAAGTCGAAATGGAGGAGTTGCATTTGGACACCAACGGCCAGATTCACAACCTGCAGATTTTAGTGGTAGAAGATGGGGAGCAAGTGCAGGTTGAAGGCAAAACTGATTGATTTATGGACGAAAGAACAAACACACACACACACACACACACACACACACACACACACACACACTCAAACTGAGACATTTGCACTTGCATTTTTTTGTACTACTTTCCTAAAAGAGGTCAGCATGACCAGGTTGTGTAACTGCTTTATTTTGTATAAGCAACTTCAGTATTCCTTTATTAACTTTTAGAGAAGGCATGTGCATTTTGATATGCTTTTGTAGAAATGAGTGCAGTATTTTTATTTTTATTTTATTCTATAGGTCATTGATTCCTTTGAGCACTTTCTTTAAACTGGTGCCAAAATATTAGGAATTTCCATCAACTACTACATTCAACTGTTACTTAAGCCAAGAAAACATGAAACAATACTTTATATACTGGTTTATTTTGGTTTAGCCAACAACCGATTCTGATCCGAATGTACAGCTGGGTGGTTTGGCTGAAAAGAATTGTATGAAATTTTCAGTAATTATAACAATAATAACAGTCATAATATTAATACTAACCACCCAAAATGCCTGGAGAAATTGTACCTAAAATCCATAAAATAAATGATATAAATGATAATATAATTGTAGTTGAAAGTAAATGGTAAAAGATTAAAACTTGAATATCTTTGCTATTTTACAAATGATTTTATTTAAGTTTAACAGTACAGAACATTTGTGGAACAATTGTAGGAAGACTTCGGGGCGTGTCGTTCTTTATTTTTTATTTTTTTGCCCTGAAACAGTAAAACATTTCAGACACCAGACATGCCTTGAGTGATCAATTCTATATTTTAATATGTGGAAAGTTGCATGTGTTTGATACTTAAAAAAAAAAAAAAAACCCATTTCGACTCAATTGAGAAGAAGGTGTTTTATTTGAGAAGATGCACGAGAATATTTATAGCGTGTATAAAATCGACGTGAAGAAGTGTGATGGAGTGAGCTCTTCACAGAAGACAGGATGTTTCGTAAATCATCCACGCCGATGAACAACAGATGCACGGTGTGAAATGGGTTTAGTGGTTCCTCTCTAGATTTCCTGGTTCTGGATGCAGGCCAAGTTGATAAAAGAATTAGAACGATGAAATCCTTTATCTCGACCTCGTGTTTGCACAGAAATAGGCAACTAATGTTTCAGTAAATCGGTAGTTGAGGGGAATCGGCTGCAAGAGTCTTCCTATTTGCTGAGAGTTTTGTCTCTTGAATAAACTATTCTTGTTTGTCAGTCTTGCATTAATGTGTAATCTCTTCAGATCCAAATATTATGCAAATACTAATGCCTGAAGATTTGTCGGAAAGATTGGAAAAACGCCAGGGGGAGCATCGGTACTGCTAGTAGCATGAATTACAGGCTTAAAATAAAAATTGGGATGTTAATGGAGTAAAACATTACAATGGTAGTCGCATCAGAAAAAATATTGTATGTAAATCTAAGTAAAGGTCCTAAAAGGCCATGCATTATAATTTCTTTTCATTTTTCTTGAAAACATTGCTTTCTCATAATCACTACTTTGTTGTTTCTGTGTATTCGGCATAAGAGCGTGTTCTAGAGGCAGCATCATTGCAGCATCATTGATGATAACCGTAACCGTTTGTGCAAGCATGAGGAGAAAATTAAGTCGCGATAACGAGAAAAACAATTGTAATGCATGGCCTCTGAGGACTTCTGTAGAATGGACCTATTAATAATCATCCATTTCTAATGAGAAGCACACAAGAAAATGGTTTAACACCGAAAAATGATTTCTGAAGTTACTGAGTATGAACACAAGCCTTTCTGGTTAAAGTTAATCCTTCTGGCCGGCAGGGGGCGCTTGAGCCCCATCATGAGTCTTTTCATTGTTTTGTGTTTTTGTTGTGGATATTTCAATATAACACGCACAGCAGAAAGACCTTCATCTTCCAGTTTCCGTGCTTTTTCCCCATTAACAGCATGCCAGTTATATTTTTACTTAGTCAGTCAGCGTGAGTGCTGTAGGATCCTGTTAGTGATGCCATAAATAATCAGCTCCTGAAAGTCATTTTAGTGCTGGCAAAAAGGTTTTTGGCTCATATATCATTGTACAGGTCCTGCACCCTGAGCCAGCCCCTAACCGTAACTTCCTGGAATTATACACATGAAAAAGCATGCAGTATTTTAGTCTCTATAAAATATAAAGTTAATACAGGGGCAACAACATGAGCATGGGATCTGAGTAGTGATTAAAGGCACCGTGTAATAGATCCTTCATCTATTCATCTACAAGAACTGCAATAAATCCGGAGTGAATCTCAAAAACATCAGGTTGGATTTCCCCTTAAACTACAACAATGCTCCCGTGCACAAAACCAGCTCCATGAACATCTGCTTTACACGTTTTTTGGGAGATCTTGAAGTGCCTGCTATAGAGCAGATCATCTTTAGGATGAATTGGAAAGCTGACTGCATCCCAGGCCTCCTCACCTCACCTACATCAATACCTGATTTCACTAACAGGATGAATGAGCACAAATCCCCCATATAAGGTTTGAAAACAGGACTAAAATAACACTTTTACACATCCAAAGTGTAGTTTCCTGGTAGAAGATTGGATTTATTGACTGTGAAATGAGTCTGCTTCAATTTAAATTGCAGGCTTGTTAAAAAGCAGATGCAAGCTGCATGGGCTTTTCATAGCCATTTTTCACCCTTGAATGAATCCTCTTTTAAACCACCTTATTAAGCACTGTTGCTTTGTCTAATTCACTAGTAGCAGTGCCAGATAACTACCAACAACGTTAACGACAACAATGTGTACTGAGTAATGGACAAATATTATCAGGGTAGTGGTGGTCTCTTTCTGGATCAGTGTATAGCAATTGATAGGCTCCTGTCAATAACTTTCTATAACTGCTCAGCCTAAACAACACATGTTAGTATAACAATGTGGCTCAGTAAAAGTGTATGGAGTTCAGTGACTCCAGAAACAAATATGTTTTCAGCTTTCCTGCAGCTTTTTCTCACTACTTTCTGCATTGTTTTGCTCTACACGGGTCAACGTGTCAATAACCCCTCTATCTCATCTCCTACCACTGTAGATCCCTGCTAAACTCAACTCAACCTTTTGAATAGGGAATAAGGCTCTGCACAAAATAAATAGAAGGTTGGTTGAAACCCATCTGGTTTACATGGTTTGGAGAGGAAGATCTTAAGTGGTCTGCTATAGAGCTCTCAAACCTGCTGAACACCTTTGGGATGAACGTGAACGCTGAACGCACCCCAGGTCACCTCACCTACATACATTTAGAAGATCCTTAAAAAGCACTTACCATACATATGAATAGGTGTCCACAAACTTTTGACAATAAATTGCATGTAGAGAGTTAACCAACAAATCTCTCTTCTAATTCTATTTCCTGAGAAATGCATGAACGTTTTAGGCATATCAGTAATCTCGTAGAACTCTGTGATGTTTTACCAGCTGTATTTCTTCCTGCTCATCTTCCATATGATTCTGTTTTTTAAACCTAAGATATTTTAAACCTACTCTGACCGTCGTTATTACGGCGTCTACAGCATGAACACGGGATTTGGTATGCGGATATTTTGAACGATCTTTGCATCGGCCTTGGCTGACCCGATCTTCTCGTTCAGACACAGAACATTACGGAGAAATGTCAGTGGAAACAAATTCGGAAGTTTTGTATGGTACAAAATGCCCATATTATTTATCTTATCTTTATATAGATTTTCTTTCCCCAGAATATTCCCAGGACTATTTTCGTCTGAGATCAGTCTAAAGCTTCAAGGAAATCTATCTGGTATCTTGTACTGATAAAGGTCGATTCAGATGCCTCCTGCTAAGCCATGGACTGTGCATTGTCTCCAGCTATTTTTGCATCACATCATTGCAGGGACTGAGAGCTTGTGAACATTGCCTGAAGTAGACAGCGAGTTGCAGCATGGTGAAGTCAGTGTGTCATGCTGAAGACAGCAGTTTTAGAAGTCTTCTGCAGTAGGACCCAGTGATTGAGGTTTTCTGCATGGTGTTGGCAGATACGGTCAAGAGGGATCCTTCAAGATATAATGATAAGTCAGACTTCAGCTTGGATGTTCCATGGTAAAGAAAATGAGAGCAAAAGAAGAAGGTGGAGATAGAAATAGATTGTAGATTGTTACCTTTGTGTGTTAAGCTGTAATCTACAGGATGTGGAGTGTGAGTGTGCTGTGAGCTCTAGAATGCTAATAATTGCTCTTAGCCCTTTAGTCTTCTCCTCCTCCCAGTTTCCTCTAATGATATGGCTGATCTTTTTACCAATCATCAGCAGACTAGTTTCAGCAAGCCTGTGTGTCCACTGTAGCATTGTTTTTTGGCTGACACAAGTGGAACCTGTTGAGTTTTTCCACATGCGTAAACATGCCCATCCACCTCAAGCTTCATCAGGAACCTTCTGAGATGCTTTTTTGCTCACCACAGTTGCAAGTGTCGCTATTTTGGTTGGTCTTTTCGCACATCAGCAAGGAATTTATGCCTACACACCTGCCTCTTATTGAATGTTCTTTAGTTTCCCCATGGAGACTGTCGTGTATGAAAATCACAGGAGATCAGCACTTTCAGAAACCAGCCTCATCTGTCACTAAAACTTTCATAGTCAGAAACGATGTGAATATTAACCAATGCTCGTGATCCGTACCTACAAAACAACTCTGATGTCCAACTGCTGTCGGTGACTTTCCACCTTCGCTCCAAATCAGTGGCCATTGTGCTCGCTAGGACCAGGAGGACCATTCCACAGGTTTGCTGTGCATCATTTTAGTTTGGAAACATTATAACTAA
Source organism: Silurus meridionalis (assembly GCF_014805685.1). Lineage (NCBI taxonomy): Eukaryota > Metazoa > Chordata > Actinopteri > Siluriformes > Siluridae > Silurus > Silurus meridionalis. The sequence goes on along the minus strand of NC_060912.1, from coordinate 731,686 downwards.
AGAATAGAATGTAAAACTTTATTTCTCTCCTGCCATTTTGGTTTTTCTCAGGTTCTTTTCACATCTTTCATAACAGCACATGAATATAATTTTTCCCCTCGTGATTCCTCTGTGATGGAACTGAAAATTTAAATCTTTTCATTGTGAAGAGATAAATGGAGAAGAACAGTCTGTTACGGTTTTCCAACTGGTTAGTTACTATAATGAACGTCATGACTCATAAAAGCTTTGTGCTTTATGTCAGGGATTTTTCACTCGTCTGTGTTGCCGGAGTCAGTCAGTGAAAACTTCATGTGTATTAAAGTGCTCGCGGTATTTAAAAGTGGATTTGTATTACTGAAGACAAGTAATGACTGTAATAATATCGACTTTACTGGGATTTTTTTTTGTATTAGTACTGAACTTAAGGTATTCTTTCCATTTCTGTTTCCATGTCTAAATGAGCTCGAGATACTCCATGACCCCAATCAATCAATATATAAATCAATTAATATATAAATCAGTTATTGAAGATGTTTTCATGTGTATTTAAATAAGTCCTGCATTGTAAATGAAGCAGCACGAGTGTGTGTGTGTGTGTGTGTGTGTGTGTGTGTGTGTGTGTGTGTGTGTGTGTGTTTATGTGGGCCCGAAGCAAAAACTTCAACAAGCTGCACACTAAAAGACTCTAAGAGCGAAAACACAGGCCAGATATTTGAAGCTCTGCTTGTTTGCCAGCACTCAGGCAGCTGGACGAAAGCCACAGGTGCTCCTTTTTTCCTCTTGACCTAAACCAGCAGCCTTGTTCATACACATGCACAAAAATAAATGAATCTCTCCTCCAGAAGAATTTAATATTTCAGAATTTTCAGCCTCATTAACATATCATCCCCGTCCTTCTCCTCCCTGCCTCACTTTTCCTCTTGAAAGAAGATGAGCAGGTGCTGCAGCTGGCACAATGGAGCCATAATGAGTCAAATTGGAAGAGCGAGTGCTATTCTTCGCTCATCACCACTCCATTCACCTCATCCATGTACCAATTTCTCACTCCTGCATTACATGTATGGGGAAAGAAAATAGATCAGGGGAAGAGGGAAAGTCGGTTGCATTGCTGAAGAAGCCGGAACGCTGTTTGATGTTTCTGTGTAATTGAAAAGCTGCAGGAATAAAATGTGTTGTTTTTTACTCCGTTCTGTCTGAAGCACTAAAGTGTGCTATTTAACCTCCTCGGTCTCTGAATCATCTCTCACGTCTTTTATAGTGTATATAAAGGTTGAGCATCCTGTTCCAGGTTTTCTCCCACTTTGCTGTTCCACTAGATGCTGGAATGTTGTTGTGAATTTTTGCTGCAACAGTTTGAACCATATATCGATGTGATGGTTGTGTGACGACAAACTTTTGTATATAAAGTGTAACACAGTGTTTTCTTGATTTGGATGGATGAAGTGATGCAGCAAGGAGTGCAAGCTATTGCTCTGAGATCCCGATGTGGATCCCCGAGCAATAAAACTGGTTTGTATTGTATTAGTGTGTTATCAGAGCAGGTCATTGTATTTGAATATACACAGTTGCTTTCTGTTCGTTGTTGACCGTCAGCACAGACAAAGCTGTGAGACCTACAGCTTGTCTAGGAATCCTTGATATCTTCTCAACATAATTGCCGTGCGGTCCAATCCACATATTCAGAGTTTTAACTATGGATATTATCACAAAGCTTTTTTAATTTATAAATTTATCTTTATACATTTAGGAAAAACTTGAGCTGTTCATTGGGAGTGATGAAGATGGACAGGATTAGAAATTAGTTTATTAGAGGGACAGCGCATGTAGGACGTTTTGGAGACAAGGTGAGGGAGGTGAGATTGAGATGGTTTGGACACGTGCAGAGGAGGGACATGGGGTATCTCAGTAGGAGAATGCTGAGGATGGAGCCACCTGGAAGGAGAAAAAGAGGAAGAACAAGGAGGAGGTTTATGGATGTGGTGAGGGAAGACATGCAGGTAGTTGGTGTGAAAGAGGCAGATGTAGAGGACAGGGGGGTATGGAGACAGATGATCCACTGTGGAGACTCCTAATGGGAGAAGCCGAAAGAATAAGAGATTTAGGAAAATCTAAACTAGGAAAAGACCTCATACGGAAGAAACATCTTCATCCACATCACTGGATATTTCTCCATTATAATTTCAGCACTGTTGAGGTTATCATCAAGTGCAGAACTGTTCATGGCAATTGTAGCCCTAAGCCACTATAACAGAACTGTTTATATTAATTACAGTCTGAATCCACCTTCATGGTCCCTAAGTGTTTATTATCCACAGTAATATCCTGCATCTTCAGGCTGTTCATGTGGAGCCATCCTCAGCAGCAGCGAGTGGTTTCCAATTACTGAGGACTCCATCTACTGAAAACCTAGACCATCAGGGTGGATCAGGCAGGTCTCGAACCTTGTCATTCACAACAATGAAATGCAGTTTGGCATCTGCAAGAAGTGCAAATAGTTGCAATTGTGCAAATGTATAAGTGCAGCTCCCCACATGGGATTATGACCACAATCATACGGTGACGACTCTTCAATTGGTATTTGGGAAAGTTCTAAAGGAATTTAGATCATAACCTTCTATTTTAATCTTTTAATGCATTGTATTTACACTTCCTTCCAAGCAGGATGGTTATTCGGCTCAGAAATAGAGGAAAGAACACTCTCTCTCTCTCTCTCTCTCTCTCTCTCCCTCTCTCCCTCTCTCTCTCAGTGGCAGCAGGTGGGGTATCTACCTTGATAGGAAGGACTTCTGGATCATAATGAAACCATTTCATACATCTTTTAGCCTGGAGCTCCAGTCTGCATCTACTAGCAAAAAATAACCCCAGATGAATGATGGATAACTGCTATATACTGTCACTCTAGCATACTTAAGAAAGTGACAGTAATCCAAATAGAAATGAGAGATAGGGAAAGAAAGTAGTTTTCCAGCTGGTATTTGCCTGTAGTGTATAATAAAGCCACCCAAGTAGAAGTTATTACCCCAGTAAGCTCTTCATTCTCATATATGAAGAAGGAAACAGTAATTAATGATTATATACATATATTCACTTCACACAAGAATGTGTTGAATTTTACACTAACCTGAAAATAATCATCTGAAGGATGTGAACTGTAGTAAATATTGTTCATGTTTTGATTTACATGCTGCATTCCTGCCATATAAAAAGTAATTTGAGTGACTAGGTAGCATTAAGATTAATATCTAATACGGATCTGAAACAGACTCGGGAGTCTCAGCAGTGACCTTCGTTCGTGATCCACGTGGAATGAGGTTAGTACTTTCAAACCGCTTCTGCAGCCCAGTATTCTGAATTCTGTATTAAAACTGAGACTGCTTTAAAAAAAAATCAGGAAAATATGCTTTGAACCAAAAAAGCCCCACCGGCTCCTCTGTATCTCTGTCAGACCATTTGGATTTCTCGATGCTGTTTCCTCACTGTCTCTCTGAGATTGGGGAAATTGAATTTTTCACCCCACTGGAGCTGAGAAGGGGACTGCCAACCTGAAGATGTGCAGTAATAGTGAAACCTTGCCATTGAAGAGACAGGCTGTGCACCTGAGACTGGCTTACGAGCCAGTGATCAATGGGCCTGATCCACTAATACTGCCGACTCAAAACGCTTTGCTCTGAAGAATTAGGGATTAGTCCTGCAAGCCTTCGTTTCTCAGCAATCCGATGATTCCAATATCGTGGTCTTGGCATGAATACTTATGCAGCTCACAAATGTCTGTGTTTTTTTTCTTGTGAATAAAATAGTAAAGGAATGTGATTCAATTCCATGTTATGTATGGAGGCCATGTTTAAAACATAATGTTTAGATTCAGACTTTATCTCTAAATGGATGAGATGATTTAACATTATGGTTTAAAGAGATTATTTACAGATCAAACCGTGTACTCTTATGATTACTCCTAAAAAAATATATCCATCTTTTGTTGCTTAGCAACTGGTCAGTAGAAACAGACAATTTAGAGCTAATAAAGTACAGAAACAAGTCAATAAATATGCACAGGTTAACAAGGTCAGTCTATTTCCTGTAACTTTGCTGCATATTTTGTCCAGCAGGGAGCACTTGAGATCCTTCTCAATCCGGAGATGTAACTCTGAGGTTCTAAATGAGGTTCACGAGAAAAGTTAAATCTCCTGTATTGTTTTTATTTTCCAATTTCTCCATTAGCAACACCTTACCTCTTTAAATCTTTGGTCAGAAATCAGCTGATTCTATCAGAACCACATCAGAGCCCATGTGAAAGTCTTTCACTACTTAAATATCCCATTATGTAGCATTTCTTTTACTATTAAAATCATAATCATGCACTTTGTGGTTCCAATATTTACGCTGAAAATGTAGCATAATGATATTATAAGGGATTATTATATATTTGACATCTTCTTCTCTACACATTGTACCATTCCTGACACCTGACCTTGTACCTTCCTTTGAGAGAGCAGAAGATAATTTAGTAGGATCTGCTGCAAGGTAATAACCGGGGAATGAAAAGTCTGAAGTAGACTGAAAACGATGAATCTTTGCTAGCATCAGCTTCTCTGTGGTACGGCTCTGATCTGAAATATCAACCGCATTTGTTTTTCATGTGGTTTTAATTTTCTTTTAGGGAAGAAATTTCAGGTAAATAGACTCCTGTATAATGTAAAGAAAAGCCATTCTATATTTTTCAAGTGTCGGGTTTCTTCCATCGTCTCAGCCTGGCATTAAAGCAAATATTATTTGTATTATCTGTGAGCAAGCTGGTCTGGAGATGGAAGATGATCTACTTATGTCACCTCTAAGCCCCAGCTCGCTGTAATACAAAGGAAATACTCACACATCACTTGGCCAATTTTTAGTCTTGAGACTTTTTTTGATCAAAATCTTTCTTCTTTATTTGACTTTTTTCATCTGCAAATTCCTGAAACAGTTTTGGAGGTTGAGGGCTAACAAATCTTCATCTTTTTAAGCTACTTCTAATGCTCAATCACAGGACACACTCAGAGAGCCCTCTATCTGCCCTCTTCCTCATACACGAACTCACGGATGCTCTCGATTGGTTGGTGTCACTTAACAGAGGAGACTCTAATGCCATCTCTTCTAGTTAGAACTTCACTGAATCTTTTCTGTCGAGCTAACCATCAAGTGGTGTTGTTTGTTTATTGTAGATAGCTTTTGTATTTATAGCATTTTGAGACTCAAAATGGAAAATGTACTACATAAATATTCTTAAGAAAAAGAAACCAGGAAACTTCGTTACTGTACTTAAGCAGTTACTTCTTAAGATAGAAGACTTTTACTTTCCACTCAACTCCATTTATGATTTGATATTTCCACTATATTATAATTGACAATAAGCGTTACCGATCACATTTAGCACCGCAGCTTTATCTGCTTATTTATTCTGCTTAAGTTGCAAATTCGTCATTCTACGGAGAAATGAAGGTAGTTGATTTGCCGTTTTGCGCGACATGAAGTTACTCCACATGATGGCAGATTAGCATCTAATGTTTCTTCTACTTTGTGTCATGAATCTGAAAATATATTTGGTGATTGGAGATACTTTTTAAAAAGATAAAATACAATTTGATTTAAAGTAATAAAATTTCACAAATCATCTGTTTTTGGTTTTTCTCTAACGTGTCTCGGCATCTTTGAGCGTACGTTTATTATGAGTCAAATACTCAAGTACTGTTCCAAACAGATACTCAAACCCTTTTACTCAAATCATGTTGGAATTGGTGACTGAACTTCTAATGGAGTTTTGCAGTAATGTATCTCTGCTTTTACTCGAGTAGATTTTTTAGCTACTCTTTACACCTCTAATGTGTAGGTTTATGTTGGTTTTATGTCTTGTTCCTTTATTTTGTAAATGTACACTCAAATACCAAAACCAAAATGCTGCAATATAGTTACGCATACTTTACGCAATAACTAGACAACAGGAAGAGAAGATAAAAGTCAATAAATATATTGAAGGTGGATGAGAAAACGAAATCAACCCAGTGGGAGTGGAGTGTCGAAGCAGTGGAGCAGTGGGTTTTGGAGGATGTTGATGTAAGATATCTATGAATAACTGTTATGTAAATATCATATAACTGAACAGTTCCTGTATCTCATATGCTATATAGTATGAAAGATTAACAGGTCAGTGTAATATATACTGTAGGTTTGAAATTGACCTATCGTTTCTTTTCCTGTACACCTGATTCATTTGCAATAAGACTTGTGATGGCTCTATCTGGTGGCTTTTAGGAACCCAATGCTCATTAGGTGTAGAATGTTCTCTGTGTCAGCATGAAAAAACAGTATAATATTAAACAGGTTTATAATGCCGAAGAGGAAGAAACATAATTGCAGCAGTGCATAATATTCATTCAAAATGTAATTGATCGCATACAGAACTAAATTTTAAATTACTTGCTTTTAATAATAAAAAAAAATCTAATGAAGGTAACAGTAAAAAAGTGCCATTAAATCGAACCACTCAATCAATTTATTTTATTGTTCATTATGAAAGAAGTGGAAAAGTGCTTATAAGCGATTTAGGGCTTGGGCTCTCTGAAACATTGAGAATATCTTGAAGGAGAAACAAACCATACTAGAAAGGAAATTGCAGCAATGGATGATACACAGTAGAGCAGTTATGCCAAAACATTTGCCACAAAACTGGCTTATTAAAAAAGAAATAAAAGAAAAAAGGTGTGAACCTCGTTCAATATCTACAATCTGAATGCTGGATCATGTTAAATCATGTCCATGACCCATTAGTTTATTGTATCATCCCTAAAGCACGTCCTCTATAAATGCCTCTGGTATCTCCTGCTGCTGTGTGCTTTGATAATGTCGAACAAACAGATAGCAAAAACGACTCGAGATTGCAAAATGAATCCAGGTGATATACTGAACAGAGAAAATGTGTAGAATGATTTGCAGGGTGTGATGTGGGAGCTACACTCGTAAGCTTTGCTTCACACAAAGGAGAAGGTACGAGAGTCTTGTTTGAGGGTGCATCTGTCTCTGACATTGAATTGCCAGTTGCTCCTCATAACTGAAGTGTCTGAAAGATTGTACTGCTTTAATGGTTTGTTTGGAGCCCTGGGTGAAGGAGGGGGAAAAAAGGATGTTTTCAAAAGAGTGGTACAATTTTGCAAGTGGTTTTTTTCCACTCCAGGATCTTTGCCACGGTGGGTGACTTTGTGCATTCTGAGTGCATTGGACCAACTCGACACTGGTAGCACCATCACTGAACAACACCATTGTAATGCCATGTTGCTAATTATAGACATCCAAGCTGCACCTATGCTGGAAGGTTTGTGGATCACAATTACAGAGTTCCTCAAGCTGTTGGCTCAGATTTAGAACTGCAAGACATTCTAGAATGCCTTTGTGTGCTGTAGCATTACCATTCCCTATTTCCCTTTAGTGGTTTTAGGACATGTTCCAGCATGTTCCTGGACGTCATGCTGGGGGTCTAAAAGGACCTGTACACTATAACACTATAGGGCAGAACTGGAATACGGATCTTCTCACCTATGTGAATAATGCTCTTGCATCTGATTATACACTAATCCCCACATTTTAATGGAGCACCTTCCCAGAAGAGTGGATTTTATTATAACAGTGAATGAGGAATAAATCTGAATTGAGATCTATGTGCGATTAGCAAGTGTCCCACTTAATGCCCATTTAATGTGAATTGTGGATCATCTATCAATCATCTAGCTTTACAATGCAATACGTGTTCATCGCTTGTCTGTGACTTTGAGCTACATTTACATCCATCGGTTAATAAGTGGAGAAATGCTGAATAGTTTCAACTCCCATGAGTCTCTATCTCTTCTCCGGATTAACTGAGTGTGTCGTATCCTTATGGACTCCCCCTCACCTCAAAAAACTCAAGCTCACGTTCTCTCTTTAAAATCCTGTTCCCGAAGGTCGTCACCATGACAGCTTGGCACTTGGCATCTGGGTCCTATCAGGATGAATAATTTCATTATGGCATGCATACGGGAGGGTGTTTGAGTTAAATGGTCTCTGGCTATTTTCTTCTGGGTGCATGAGAAGAGGAAGCTGGAATGTTTGAATAACACAATGCCAATGTGCCAAAATAAAGTACATCGACAAAAGATTGTGGACACCTGACCATAATATTCATATGCAATTTTTGAACATCTTATTCCACATTTAGTCCATATTTGCTGTTCTGATAAGCTCCACTCTTCTGAGAAGATGTTCCACTAGATTTTTTAAGTGTGCTTGTGGAGATTCTTCTGCCAGGTAGTTAAGTCAGGTACTGATGTTGGTGAGAAGGTGAGGAGGCCTGGGGTGCAGTTAATAGGGTTGGAGCTCTATAGTAGGAGATCTTCACTAAATTGGCTTTGTGCACTGGAACAGGTTCTTCCAGTACAAGTGAAGGCAAAATTCCATGCATCCAAAGACATCCTGTACTGTGTGCCTCTGAATTTGTGCTGAACATTTTGGGAAGAAAAGTGCATGTCTGAAAAAGTCAGATCTCCAAACACTTTTGGCTGCACAATGTATTTCCAAATAGTTTTTTTTTAATTCTCCTATTTATTATTTAATAAAAATGTGATTGGATATGAGTTGTTCAGCCTGCTTTTCCCCAAGATAAGGTACAGACTTACACCTAAATCTAATTCTTTCCATTTGCCCTTCTGGACATGCTGGACATGCTGTTCAGAGAAATTAAGTCCAGCATGCACTCTGATGAGCAGGTGTAGATACGCCATGCGTCAAATCAAACAGTTAATTAAACAGTTAAATAATCAAGTTAATTAATAAGTGCAGCATCATGGCGCTCCCAGCGTTCTTCTGAACGTGTCCTGGAAGTCTTCTGCAACTCCTGCTGGATCAAATCATGATGATCATGTTGTTTTCGGTGATTAACTCGTGTGAGGAGATCTCAGTGACAGGGTGCACGTGTGGTCAGAACAGCAGACACAGTAACGCACATGTGGTCAGAACGGCACCAGTCGTACTGCTCCCTATGTAGACAGGACGATGTCTTTCGGCACACTAACTTATGAAGGTTGGTGCTCCCAGTGACTGTGTGTGCAGCCTTGTGCTGCCATCTATTGATGTGTTACAAATCTAATCTCAAAACCTCACATATTCTGCAGGGGATTCGGGAAGGGAATCATGTTGCTAATGAGGGCAGTATTCATTTGTGTAATAATACAGTATGTGAAAATGGCACTAAGGTAAAATAGGAGTGAACATGGAAAGGCAGGAGATAATCACTTGTCTAAATTTGTTACCAATGTGCAATAAATGTTGCTGTGGGTTGTTGAGGCGGATACTCATTGTCCATATGATTGTAAACCTTGAACCTTAAAACTACTGAGAAGGAGATCAAGTGAGTTCCAGGTCCAATATTCTCTAACAACCTCAATTTACACTTTCACACTCTGCCGTGATGAAGTTCTTTAACTCTCCACTCTTAATTTACTCCTTTTCCACACATTCTCTCCGGTTCCGAACCTCCGCTGTTCATCTTCACTAAACTCCCGCCCTCTTTTACTTGATTCGGTCATTTTTCCATCTTTCACATCTTATCTATTACTGCATTCTTTCTGGTTCCTGAACTCAATCATTTTCCTTTTAATAACCTGATTCTATTCACTCCTCTTTCTTTTTCCACGTCCTCCTCAGTACGTAAATCCCTTATAATATAAGCTCCCTGCTTTCTGCCAAATACGTATTCCTTCGCACTCCACAGGGTATTGAACTAATGCTGATCTTATGTCATAATCTTATAAAACCACAATAGCTGAAGTCAGTAGGGTTTACATCGGCTCTTTCGTACACTCTCACTCTTTCCCTCTCTGAATTCAGAGTAGCTTTTTATTGACAGTGACCCTTCGGAGTTCCAGCATTGCTAAAGCAAACAGTCTTTATAAATATGTACAGAAGATGCTAAGGTTGTTAATTAATTACATGACCTTGCACAAGCCTCTGAAGTAATGGAAGACTGTGACATCAATATTCACAATGACTCACGGTATGCATGTAAAGTATCAGACTATGCTAATTCGAAAAGCATATGCCAAAGATGTGGTTCTTCAAACCTCAAGAAAAACAATATTTGATAACGACTTCAACCTACAGTAAGACAGAACAAAACACACTGACGTCTGGGGGATTTTAAAATGGACTTGTTTATAAATGTACCATTTCTACACTTAATTTAAAGGTCACTACAGTCCCAGGTAGCAATTTAGGATGTGGTATACTTTTGCAGATTTTGATGCCTATTGAGAAACGTAATACCTTCAGAAAATTAGATTTGAACAAGTGATAGTTTTACATTTCCTCCCAAACACAACTGTTTGTTGCTTTGATAAAAATAACTTTGCTAGTTATATCTTTAAATCCAGAAATTTGAACTCTAATTACTCCCTGTCTGGGTCTGTTTTCTTGCTTCACGTCTGAGTAGCTGTAATTATTTCTTTGCAGAAATACAACACAGTGTTGGACAGTAAAGAAGTAAATGTAATTCGTTACTGTACTTTAGTAGATTTTTCTTGTATCTGTACTTTACTGAAGTATTTTCATTTGAGGAGACTTTTATTGTAAATTCACTACATTTTCAAGTCAAATATTGTACTTTTTACTCAATTACAATTATTGAAATCCGCCGTTTCTTTTTATTTATAAGTGGAAAACAAAACCTGGTCAAACAAGCAGCAAGTCACAAATCACTGTTTTAAAGTTGTTTTGATTTGGAGCTCGATGTATCTACTGATCACCAACATACAGTTCAGCATCAGTTCAACAGCAAATGATAGAAGAAACTTCTGACTCGAACTCGCCACAACACACATTACCTTATTTACAAGAAGGTTTTGGGCTCATGATTATTGTAATAGAAATAAATCAGTGTTTGACACATTTACATCATTCTAATAATAGATCAGTGTGCCGAGAGTCACATTTGAGTCTTTTCACATGAACTGAGTTAATAACAGGAACTTTATAGCCATAATAAATCATAGCACTTTGGATACTTAAGTACATTTGAAGACTTTTGTACTTACTCAAATGATAGTTTAAAGGGACACTTTTACTCGAGTCACATTTTATTGTATCTCTATGTAACTCAACTACATGGTTTGTGTACTTCATCCACCACTGCATTAACACCTTATGATATTCTCACTTGTAAACAAACCCCTGCTCTAGTGTTTAACTCTGTTTTTTAACTGGGGTTTATATTTTAACTATATTGTATTTATAAAGTAATAAGTAATTCAAATAAAATACATTTAAGCAATCCTGTCCATTCTTTGTTTAGTTCAGGTTAACAACAATGCGTTTTCTTTTTCATATTGACACAAAGTCGATTCTCAGCAGAATGATGCAAGAAAAATGATCAAATATTTATTGTAGGAAGCATGAAACAGAGATTAGACATAAAACCGTTGCCTCATGGAATGACTATACTCATGGCATGAATAATGTGTCAAAATGGAACAATTAACCTTGTGTTTATGTTCTCTCCGTCGTCATGGCATCCTGACCCGCATCCCAGGTCTGCATTTCAGAGGTAGAAAAACAGATGAGAGAAATCTGGAGAGAGGCATGGAGGATAAAGCCTGTTAGGTCGACTCAGCATGAAGGTATAAACGATTAATATCTGTAAGCTACTGCCAGATCACACTATGAATGTTTATTTTTCTCAGCGCTACAATATTGATACAGAAACACTGTGTTGTCGTGTTGCTCAGGGAACATGATCGTGATGTACATTAGATTACTTCCTGACTTGTTTTAGAGCTAGGGTTAGTAACATCATCATGTGTTAGCTTTTCTTGAGGAAAAAACCTCATGACAGATACATTAAACATTTAAAACTGGTGATAAACTGGTGATCTATAGTGCTCAGGACAATAGTATGGATGCACATCGCACTAATGCACACATGGCCCTGATGAAGTATTCCTTTTTCACCAAATTCTGTGTTGCCATTCACTTACAGACACTGCGAGCTTAATGTGGTCTGGATAAATCCGTACATTCATCCCTTGAGCTCATCTGATGAGATCTGGGCTCCATTATTAGTAATAAGCTCCTAAGAAATTGCTCACCTTATAAATATGTAATTCACTTGGCACGTGATCTGCTCCCCAGGAGAAGTGGGACGCTTTGCCATTTCAATATCCCTTAAGAAGTAATCCACCACAATATGAGATTTCCTGCCCTCAAATTCGCACAGATATATTAGTTTTTTTGTTATGGACCCCTGGGCAATGACCCAATTATCAGTGCCTTATTTCTTTGAGTAGATCTGTCCTTTGAGCAGAGTCAGCACCTCATCATTTCCATTTTGATGTCTGCACTGAGGTCTTGCCATCAATTGGACATATTCTTTTTGCACTTTCCCACCACTTAATGACATTAGCCCATAATGACATGGCTTGAATCCGCTGAAGAACCTCCTCCTGCCTTGAAGCTGAGATGAAAGAACGGAACAAGGCCATTCATCGCTGACCGATTTGCTCCTGCTCTTTACTGCTTCACAGGTTAGGATGATATACAGAGCTTCTGTGTGTCGCAGTTCTTTCCTTTTCATGCTGCATGTGTTGAGCATGAAATTAGAAATGAGTTTATTAGAGGGACAGAGCATGTAGGACGTTTTGGAGACAGGTAAGGAAGGTGAGAATGAGATGGTTTGGAGACAAGGTGAGGGAGGTGAGAATGAGATGGTTTGGCAGAGGAGGGACATGGGGTATATCAGTAGGAGAATGCTGAGGATGGAGACACCAGGAAGGAGGAAATGAGGAAGAACAAGGAGGAGGTTTATGGATGTGTGGTGAAGGAAGACATGCAGGTAGTCGGTGTGAAAGAGGCAGATGTAGAGGACAGGGGGAGATGGAGACGGATGATCCGCTGTGGCGCCCCCTAATGGGAGAAGCTGAAAGAAGAAGAAGAAGATGTTTTGAGCAGTGGATCCCACAGGCTTTATGGAACTTCTGGAGATAAAATTTTGATCCCAAGCCAGTTCCTGTTTTTGTTATTCATCTTTCACTATTCAACTTTCTTTTACATTGAGCCCTGAAATGAACAGAACAATATAATTAAATACGTGCGTTACAGTTAAATGAACAGGATGGTTTTATGATCTGTTTATAGGCAGTGCTTTATGGCTGGGAAAAAAAAACCCTGAACATTTCTGCAAAACGTTTCTTTTTTACACAAGTGGCGAGTCAAATACATGGTTTATCTTGTACCTCTTGTGGCACAGCACTTACAGGGATGACAAAAATGGACTCAAATCGTGATATTGTGCTACGTGAGCGCATACAGTAACTGATTCTGAAATCCGAAGCTACATGGAGGTGAACATCATCTTCATGCAACAAAGCAAAACAATGAAATGCAAGCGAATCGAAATCTCCTGCTGGGTTTGTGTTTTGTCATGTAGGTCATGTGGTTTACATCACTTCTGTTATATGGCCATCTATCATGGTGCAGAATCGGATAGAACTCGGAAGGTTAACCTGGAACCTCGGTGAAAGGTGTTTATAATTCCAGAGTATACTGTAGGCTTCTCATCAAGGTGATAAGAAATCAATATATATTATTCTGGTATAAACACACTGATTGCCCTTGCAGTGTCCTATTGCTAAAAGTGTCTGTAGGTTTCATATGTGCTTGTTAGACATCTCATTCCAGATTTATTCCTCCTTTTGCTGTAATAATGAGCTTTATTCTTCTGGGAAGGCTTTCCATTAGATTTTGGTGTGTAGAAATTAGTGATCATTCAGCTACCAGAGGATAAGTGAGATCAGGTACTGATGTTGAGGAGGGCTGCAGTCCAGTTGGTGTTCCAGTTAATCCAAAATGCGTTCAGTGGATTTGAGGAGGTCAGAGCTCTGTGAAGGACACTTGAGTTCTTCCACTCTAACCTCATGGAGCTTGTACACTACAGAGACAAAAGTTTGTGGACACCTAAACATAAGATTGTGCTTTTTACACGTCCCTTTCCACATTTAGTCCTTATTTCCACTCTTAATGGCCTTCTCCCTTCAGTGAAGGTGTCCCACTAGATTTTGTGGAGATTTTGTGGAGATTTGTAGAGATTTTGTAGAGATTTGTGGAGATTTATTCAGCCAGTTAGTAAAGTCAGGTACTGATGTAGGTGAGAAGTTGAGGAAGCCATGAAGTGCAGTCGGCATTCACATTCATCCCAAAGGTGTTCAATAGGGTTTAGAGTGCTATAGCAGGAGATCTTCCACATCCGATTGGTAAAAGTTTGAGAAAGAAGCACATCTGGCTGGAAATGTCTGGTGTCCAATTACATTTGGTCATGGAGTGTAATTGTGGCAGCAGTTTTGTGAGAAGGTTGTGATTGTCAGTTGTCCACATAGTCAGGCGGTGTAGTGTATGATAACAGCTAAATTAATTTTCTAGCCCGGGTTTACACAAAACCCCTGCATCTGCTCAGGCTTCAATATTGTATTGTGTTCAGGGTCTTTCTTATGCACACATGTCTGTATTTGGCTGCAAAAAGCAGGATGAGGCACTGAATAGACTCTTTTGTGCATGCCTGATGTGAATCAACACATTTTCTTCCATTTAAAAATAATAATAATAAAAAAAAAAAATCTTCTTATCATCCCCAAGACTGTCTCATAGTCAAAATAAGTATGCTAGACGAGATCCCTAATATCAATTTTTTTCCATTTCTTCACAATTATGCAAGAAGTAAAAGGGGAGAAAATACAAAAGCTTCACTGACAGGCTGGAGTTTCGCTATTGATTCAGCCAAAGTGATTTACTCAGTCAATACAGTGAGCGATTGTTGGGTCAAACCAGGAAGTCAGAGACAGAATGAATGCCTGGATTTGACACAGAAAACATGTACATCGTTTCTATACTGAACAAAATGTACAGATGTTAGATAAGTCTTTATTTTAGCAAAGAGTTAATTCATGAATACCTCAAATTAACTCCATAAACCAGGTTAATTTCAACAAGGATCATTTCCGTCAATTTCAGTACTTAAAAAGAAGCTAATCTTACGTACAGATCAGTTACTATGGCAACCGTGTTTTTGGACAGACTCGTCTAGTCGGGTTATGTCAAGCAAAGCTATTTCAGGCTAACAACAAACAAAGTGTTTATCACGTGACTGAAAGTGGTCAGAATCTGTTTACTAGCATATCTTTTTTTGTCTTTGGGAAATTTCATTTTAATTTCTAGGAATTCTTGTCTCGTATCTTCAGTAAGTAAAACTTAAAAAAATTCCAATTAGTTTTACTTTTCTGCTCAGTGAACAGGCAAAAAGATTACTGGCTATGAAAAGCACCCACAGTTGCTTCAGGGAGGAGTTTTTGTCCTGCTGCCAGTTGATGCCACATTCAGATTTGATGGATTTCTCAATCTAGTGCTTCACTTCTGCATTGGATTAATAAGATCATTATTGTTTCTTTTTTTTTTTTTTTACCCTAATACACTTTATTGACAAGAGATGGTGCTTTTTGAATTTCACATTTATCCCCATGTGCTGTTATAATAACCTCCATTCATCTGTGAAGATCCTCTGGAGTCTTCTTGTGGAGATTTGTGGCGATTTATAAGGTAGTAAAATCAGGTAGTGATGTAGGTGTGAAGGTGAGGAGGCCTGGGGTGCAGTCAGTATTCACATTCATCCCAATGGTGTTCAATAGGGTTTAGAGATCTACAGCAGGAGATCTTCCACACATTTACAACACCATGCAAAACATATCTTCATGTAGCCGCATGTTTGTGCACAGTGACATTATCAGCATTGCCTAATCCTAAAAAAATCATCTAAATGTTATTAAAGATCCAAATGTGAGAAACAAAGAAGCAACACTCAAAGCTCCGTTAGATGAACGAAAAAAGGCATGAATTAGCATTTATAGAAGGCATTTATTAGCAGTAGGAAAATTAGCATGAGACCTGAGCAAAAAACCGATATAAATAAACAGGATTCAAAGTAATCATTAAAGCACACAGACAAGAACTGTATATTCGAAACAATAGCTATAATTTATATGTGAATTATTATTACACAACAGAGTGTTCACTCCTGAGTAGTGCTAGCAATAGAAAAGTGTGTAGGAACAACAGAGTGGCGCTTCCACAATGCTTTTTTCCCTGACATGCTCTGAGTCATTGCGTGGTGTGTTGGTGGATTTTGTACATATTTCTACTGGCATGGTGCTCAGGTTTAAAAGCAAAGGAAAGTAAGACTTTAGTTTGGTGTGCAGTAAACTACTACTTACACCAGGAAGTTTAAAATACTAGCAAAGCATAGCAACATACAGAATACGCTTGAGTGGCAGTCATGGCATTTAAAACTCAGTGCTCCTTATTAACCTTATTTACAGTGAGATGAGATAATATAAGATGAGATAGCACTAGAAATTCAAGGTGGAAAATTCCAGAAAATATATTTATAGGTTAGTTGTGAATGCTGGATTCTGATTGGCTGGAAGGAGTTCGGGAGTTCTGTTTATAAACACCTGTAATCTAATCAATATCCAGTTCCAGGGATATATATATATATATATATATATATATATATATATATATATATATATATATATATATATATATATATATAATAAATAACCAGGGTGAGAGTCATTTTTCAGTTCCATCCAAAATAACCTCAAATGACTTGCGATATGTATATGAATATTTATACGCATATACATTTATTCATATGAACCTCTTTATACATACAAGCATATTTTATATAAATATATTCATTTTTTATTTCTATCATGAGTTAACCAAAGCATGTCAATACCCCAAGTGTTGTTAAAAAGCTGTAATTGCACAAACATGCCTTAAGCACCCAGATGAGCATCGTCAGATATTTTTTTCCCCGCTAGCAATCTGGTAGACCTTGTAGAGGCTGAAAGATGGAACACTACAAGCTCCTATAACTTTGCTGAAGGAGGGACTGAATTTAGAAATTCTCATAAGTGAAGATTGTAATGTTCACTGCCAGTGGACCTCATCTCAACATAATCAGGCCCTCATGTCATTACAGGGGATTTATTGTGGATGCTGTGACTGCAATACATACGAGAGAGAGGCAATCTGTGTGTGCACTCAATGATAGCCAAATGTCAATGATGCAGCATCGAGAAGAGGCTTAGACGTCTCAGGTTTAAGCGATACAGTAGCTAGAAATCAGCTACAATGCATGTCTGAAGGACGAAACCACAGTACCTGGATAAAGCCCCCGGAGCATGCAAACTTTATACACACATGGCAGAGGATCCAAACCCCCAACCCTGGAGATATCAAGTAAATGTTCTAACTTAGAAATCGTAAACTGTAAAGCACAAACCGATTAGATTTCATCTATGCATTAATTTATGCGCTTACTTTACAAAACAAAAGGAACATAACTCCAAAGCAGAGCACAATAGCAGGAGAAGAAGCATAGGTAGTGGAGAAAAAACAGACATGCAACATTCATCTAAAGGTTACCTCAAAGCTTGCACTTTATCCCCAACAGATGGCTGCTTGATTTGCCCTCAGTCAGTATTTTTTCCCAGCCTTTCAACCTGAATATGTATTTTTTCTGGTGGGCCGAAGTCCTGTGCCAGGCTCGACCCAGCTGCCAGGAAGCACTGCAGTATGATAGAACATGCATTATTATCTGCAGAATTGATTTACTTTGCAACAATGACTTAGAGATCTTTTCCTTTTGCGTATGGAGCCTTTACTCTTATGTAGTGATGCAGAATCGTTTAATGTGAGTCATATAATCTGAATCTTCGGTAGTCAAAATGTAAATAGATTATTTTTTGGATGAAAAATGAAAAAGGTACGTAATTTCCATAATGATCATTGGAATGCAGGTTATGTTTATCCCACATTTTTTGAGTAAGCGCTTCTCACCCTTGTATAACATCTAAATTGAATAGTATAAGATGTTAGATCTGATCTCATATCAGTTATCAGTCACGGTGAAAAGATCAGATCACTTTATCATCAACATTACTGTACCCATTTCTTAAATCTTTCTATTTCTAATCCAGGAGGTGTTACGTAATGAGATTTACACACTACACAGGACAGTTGACGTATAGCACATGCCATGCTATTAGGATGGAAAAGGGCATCCATGGATAAGAGCAGAGAAAATAATAACTTCAAAATTACTTTGACAAATGAAATGGTAATGAAAATATACAAAAACTGAGAGCTGCAGGCACAGAATAATAACAATATGGAAAATAATTTAGGAAAAGAAGTGGAATAAAATTGTAGATGGAAATCTGATCATAATATACACTATATATATATATATATATATATATATATATATATATATATATATATATGGGAGCTCAGTACATTCCAATGACTTTATTAATCTTATATTACTATTACTATTTTATAATATACAAATGACCTGAATTTACTTGGATATAAATTAAATGCTGCTAATAAGAACACATTAACAATGGCACCTCATCCAGAGTCGGACTTACACTATAAACTTGGCTTTTTGAAAAAATTGTTTTACTTCTCACTTGACATTAAAAAAATGAGAGGACTACGTGTAAGTGCTGGCTTTGGCTTTTTTTAATCATAAAGCATAGACTCAGGCTTCCTCTGGGGCTTCGGCTTGCTTTAGACAAGTTTGCTGACTAAATGCAAATTAGTCATACCCAGAACTCGAACTTTTTATTTAGGGCATAAACGCTAGTCATCTTCCAGCTCTAAAACAAATGAGAGAAAATGTGATGAGCTAACAAATATATAGACGATGTTGACAACTATGTGCACTCTATAAGATAAAATGGGTTAGAGGATGAGAAGTTCTACATTATTCTCTGCATGACCTTAATATTTATGTTGCAATTGTTTGTCAGTCAAAAAATACAGTAGCATGTACAATCAAACATCCATTGAGTTATAAATAAAAAAATAAAGCAATAAAAAAAAGACACATTCTTTATATAACTAGTCGAATCCTTGCTTGTTTTTGCTCCATCACTGATGCATGCTGCTGCCCATTCTGTCAGAACAGACTATAACTCGATCTTTTATTAATGTTATTGACATTCCATGCTCAATACCAATCAGAGCAGACCTGCAATCCTGGAGACGAGGGCTACTGTTTCACAGCAAATCCTGAAATGATGGTGTGCTGTCAGAGTTCTGATGGTGTATGCAACAGAAGGGAATGTTTTCTTAACCCCTTCACCCTGCATTATGAACAAAACTGCATTATGGCACTGGCTTGCACTTGGGACCAGAATTCAAGCTGAAGCTGGACCAAGCACTGCTGCCAAAGGTGTTGATGCTATGCTGTATTAATAAACCTATCTAACGTATCTTTGTCCAGCTCTGTGTCCAGGAGGACTACTTCACCGTGGATCATGTGGTGGCTCCTTTTATTAAAATGTTATTCAACACTTTTTTGACAGCTTTCTGAAAGTGGAGTGTCTGTAATAGAGGTTTGTGAAGCAATGATATGGACTTCACTTTCTGGCTTCACACACACACACACACACACACACACACACACACACACACACACAGGATTCTACAGGGTGCTAAAACCTAAAAACATACTAAGCACCACTATGAAGTCAAGAACAACAGCTATGGTTCAGAGCAACGGCAACGGAAATGTATGATGGGTTCTCCATTGTGTTCTTTAGATGCTCCTGCAACCCACAGCTACTTCAGCTGTTGACCAATAGGGTGCAAAAAAATATTCACCAGTAATCAATAAGCTCTGATGATGCGTGTACGTTGCAGCTCTTTCTTTTAATTGTCAATGAAGTCCAGCTCATTGCCCAGCACCTGTGTTTCTGGGTGTGGCTGGACAACGAAGAAGGCATTACTGCAACAAATCAGGCTGGACCCCAGAAGAAAGGTGGTATTCCTTCCAGATACTAAGACTGATCATTGTTGAAGAGTATTTTAAGGACTCTTGTTGGCAGAAGCTGCTGGCAGTTAAGTGGGATCTTGAGGACATCTGGTGCTGGTGGACAGCTGGTGCTGGCAGAACATCGAGCTGGTGTTGCTGGAGCAGTTTGTTGCTCGAGTCACAAGCCAGCATCATTGGACAAAGGTCTTCCTGGGTTGAGAGGCCAGGTCTTTTACCCTGCTTTTCCTTCCATTCCCTCTTTTTTGTCCTTCTTAATGTCTTCCTGCATAAAGAGAGAATTTCCTAGGACCACGATGGCAAGGTCTAGGCAGGTATTAATAGATTTTTTAATGAGGTCACATTGCCACCTTTAATGCCTGAGTTCAGTTCTGAGATGCCGTGCTTTCCAAGTTCTTTTTGTAAAACATTGTTTTTCACAGTTTTCCAATTTCTGTTTGTTTAAATTTCCAATTACTGTCACCTTCAAAATAGTCCCATTGCACAGTAATACAAAGCTCCCAGCGTTCTTCTGGAACATGTCCTGGAAATCTTCTTTTTGAATCGTGTCAAGAACCTTCTGTGATTCGCACCGGGTCTCCGCAACAGTGTCAAAACGGCGACCTTTGAGCTGCATTATCATTATCAGCAGACGTGCACACTGTTGTACACAGCACGATGTCATTGGGCTCACTGACTTATGAAGGTCGGTGCTCCCTGCGACTGTTTGTGCATCCCTGTGCTGCAATCTGTAGGCATGTTACAAAACTAGTCTCTAGTACGAAGGCTATTCTCACAAATACGTACTGAACACACTGATACAACCTCATTAACACTCTCATTAGGACCATGTACACTGATCATTACAGCACGTCTGGTGTTCCAGGTGATCTAAATCTTTTTCAACACACACACTGTGTTTTCACAGCTTTCTCAAGACACCCATGGGAAACATCTGTCACTCGTAGTGTTCGTATTAGGCATTATGTTTATCTCCAACAGGTTTTGTTTATAATGTTTTCCCATTCGTCCTGTAAAACATCATGTCTCTTTGTAAATAGTAGAATCTGAATTGGTCCTCCAGGCCAGTAAAATGTGCGCAGGTTCATGCATCCGAGATTACACAACACATATATATAACACACCAGAAAAGAAAGAGACAGGAAAAGAGAGAGAGAGAGAGAGAGAGAGAGAGAGAGAGAGAGAGAGAAAGAGAGAGAGAGAGAGAGAGAGAGAGAGAGAGAGAGAGAGAGAGAGAGAGAGAGAGAGAAAGAAAGAAAGAGAGAGAGAGAGAGAGAGAGAGAGAGAGAGAGAGAGAGAGAGAGAGAGAGAGAGACAGAGAGAGAGAGAGAGAAAGAGAGAGAGAGAGAGGGGAAGAATTAGTGTACAAGAGCTGCATTAAGAGCAGAACACAATGTGCTTGTTGGATTTTCACTCATTTTCATGAATATGATGTGATCCAGCCATCGCTCAGGGTATAGTCATTAATAAACACGATCCAGCAACAAAGTGGTCACTCTGTTTTAGACTAAAGAGAGAGAGAAAGAGAGGTAGTCACGTTTTTTATGGAGAGAAACAGTAAGGGATGAAAAATAATCCAGCGTGCATAAATTAGCCAAGGTCAATTTGACACGCGCCAATTTCGATTATGATTAAAACCAGCACGTGGAATATAATGCACAAAACATCGATTCATACACTGCTGCTGTATTTAAAATGGTAACCGGTAAAGTGTCTTAACAACAACTGAGACACTTAAAATATCTCATTATTATACTCTCTTTTTCTTCTTTTACAATAATAAAGTCTTATACAATTCCTTCTCTCTGTGCTGTAATCTGAATTCATGGTGTTAGTTTGTAGCCTCTAATTATTCTTTTTTTTAAAAGATCAATTGTACCTAAATGAGCAAAAGTTTGAGCATCGTAAAACTGACCATCCAAACCTAACGCTGATCAGCCGTAACGTATTGTATTGGTCTTACTCATGCCACCAAAACATCTCATGGCTGTCAGAGCCTGGAATCCACAAGACCTCTGAAGGTGTGCTGTGGTATCTGTAGCAGATCTTTGCAAATCCTGTAAATTGCATGATAGATCCTGTGTAAATCAGATATGTTTGCCAAAGATCAGTTTTGTTGAATTTGGAGTTTGAATCAACGTCCTGGTCTTTAAACCATTCCTAAAGCCGTCATTCACTTCACCTATCAGTGCTTATGGCTGATTGGTACATTTCCTTGTTGAACATCAGATTTGATATAAATGATACATTGTATTATAGGGAAGATTGGATTATTTGGCTTTGGTTACATACACCAACTTTGTGTATAGTTCTATTAATTAATTTTGGTATCTATGCTGTAGCTGCATAAGACCAAATGCTGCGGCAAAAGACCAAATGACTCAGACCAGAGGACTCATGAGATGATACTCAGTTCTGTTTTCTGTGTAAAGCACTGCATAGCGGCTATGGGAGTGACGTGACAACAGAACGAACCACTCGGACTAAAAGAGTCGAGAGATGAACTACTCGGTTTTGTTTCCTGTACATAACCTATGGAGATTTTGTGACGCTTTGCTCGGGAGCATCCAGTAGAAAATAAACGAATCACTCTTTGACTCTTTGAGTCACATTCAAGACTCGTTCAAAATGAAATTCAAATCATCCATGAACGCTCATCACTATCACACGTTCCATAATAACCTCTAATCTTTCACCACAAGAACATTAGAGAGATCGGGATGTGTTAGATGTTGGAATTGAAATGCCGTACAAAAACATTCCATGCAAACTTTGTGGCGAATGTTTTGGAGTGAACTGATAATCAGTGTAAGGGGTGATGGTGGCATGATGTTTGGGAGCTTGTGGTTAAAGATATTTTGTGTTTTCAGATAAAAATATTCCGTTTAGCAAAAGACTCTGAATGCCTTCAATGAAGTGCACATTCATTTCAGAGAGACTTTTCTAATTAAGGTTTGAATGTGAATCAAGTCAATGGAAAATGCTGTCAGACATAAAATCTATGATTCAGTGATTCATTCGTATTAAGGTTTGTTTTATATTTTCAGGCTACTTGTAATGGGGTTTGGCTTCTGCCTGTTGATGTCTGCCATTTTAGTGCCATTTTGTTAGATTAGGAAAAGTGTCAGCTGATTCCTTAAAGGTCAGAGAGACCTCTTTCAGAAAGACTGCATGAATGTCTGAAGATTTACGAGCTGAATCTGAACCATGGTTCAACTTGGAAAAGTGTGGAGCACGAATGCCAATGAAAATCATAGTTTTCCTGGTTCTGGTTTGACGCTAACTTTTTTAACACAGATATTGAACCAGATCAACTTGCATGTCTGATTGCACTTGACATACACATGAGAGTTTATTTGAGTGTTTAAGCTGTGGATAGACATCTAAAGAGAGAGAGAGAGAGAGAGAGAGAGAGAGAGAGAGGAGAGAGAGGGAGAGGTTGCTGTTATGCATGTAAAGCAGACTAATGCAACTCTGTTTGTTAAAGCGAGTGCAAAGAAGAGATTAATAAAGAAAAGCAATGAGAGAAGGAGGTGCAATTAAGTTTTATAAGACAGATGTTTTTTTTTTTTAATGATTTAACTTTCCCCTAAGACAAGAATTAGGAAAGCTGGGGTTGAACCAGAGTCTGGATATGTTAGTGTGTGTGCTTAATGACTCTCCAAGCAGACATTAGAAATTTAATAACCGTGCCAATATGATTAATGAGCGAGGACTCGGACTGTCATCATTGCATTGATTCCATCTTCTGTAAATTTCATTCTCTAGACAGCACCCCGCCTTGTTTTCTGCTTTAAATGACAGGTACAATGAATTTACAAAGTTCACACCGCTGTTTATTTGGCAGGTTTCTGTGACGTGAAAAAAATGAAACAAAGACAATTCGTGTGAGAACTTTTACTCTCAATGTGAAATCAGAAAGACTGAAGAGTAAAAAAGTTATAATCTTATAATAATAACTTGTATAAGTGTGTGCACTGTTTTGTAATTTGGGGGTGTGGCTATGTTTAAAATGGACCAATCACATCCAATCTCAAGGTTTATAGAATTCATCATACAGCTGTCACAAATGAAATAATTCCCATGGTCCAAAATAAAGCATCATAAAAATGGAGCATTACATTACAGTCTAGATGTGCATGCTGATAGAGCAAAAACCCTGAGTAGGGTAATTAAATCAAACTCAAAGTATTCTTTTTAGGTATTTGGGATGTTGAATAAATAGGATATAGTATTATTTTTCCACAAAAATTCTGATTTATTTTTTCCCTAATTTTTTGTGTGTTGTAGTTTCTCATAAAATTTGGAAAACATTCTGAATGATGATGATTTTTCGTGGTTTATTTTATTTTTTATCACATAAACCTGCTGTTTTAAATATCAGGGTTGTAAATGATCTATTGTACGCTTCACATCTGGAGATCAGAACCGAGTTTAAGCATGAATATGGCCTTGAAATTTTAAATGCAATAATGAAATGCTTTGGGTCCGATTTTTACAAACGATGGTAGAGAAAATCACTAAAGTATTCACCTTCTGAACCGAAGAAAAAGTGGCACTATTACTGATTTTAAAGCCCAATTTGTGCTTCTTTCTGAACAGGTTTCAGAGCCACTGGTGTCTGAAACTGGCTTTATAGAGGGTGAAGTTCAACAGTTCACAAACACCACTCTTTTAATGGGATGTGTGCGAAAGATTAAAAAAAGCCCAAGAAATGCGTAAATGAACGGAAGAATTCTTTTTTTATAGGAAGGTTAACGTGACCTTCCCTTCAGAATCAAATAACTTCTACATCTCTGTTTAATTGATGGAGTAGCGGAGATAAACTCATCTTTTTCTGGATGGATGAACCCTGAAAATGACATTGAAATTTAAATCTAAAGCCGAAAATGAGTCACACGCACACACACACACACACACACACACACACACACACACACACACACACACAGTTCTATACTTTCAGAGCCTTTTGTTTAAATAAGATAAGCTGTTTTTCTACCAATGTATTTATTTACTCTTAACAACTATTTCCTTTTTTTTATTATTCTTATTAAATTAATTCTAGAAGTTTGAAAGGGTTTTATTAATGTATTCTTCTGATTTCAACAAACAGAGAAAACAAACTAAAATAAATTCAGGAAATTCATTCACATTTTTTTTTAAACTAATTTTTTACTTCTATAATTTATAATTGTACATCGTCTTTGACAGACAGACGGAGGGACGGACGGACAGACGGACAGACAGACGGACGGACAGACGGACAGACAGATTTATGATCTGGATTTTAAACGCTTTCCAACACTGCTGACTGAAAATGCAGACTCGTTTCAGACTCATTATGTTTGGTGATTAATTCTGCACTGTTATGTTCTTATTAAATTCCTTCATTAACCTTACTGTGTATCCCGATAACCAGAAGCGGTGTGTAATCCAACGCGCTGTAATCGCGATCTCTCAGCCTCATTTATCAACCTGAATATGAACGGACACAATTTTCATGCATTTACACGAAAAATGTGGTCGCACTTAACACACACTCAAGTGTTTTCTAGAGAAAAAATAGACAAATTGAGCCATATGTTTAATTTACATAGCAAATTTTCACACTTTTTACATTTGTGCATGATTGGTGAATTTGCTTTTAGATGTTTAGATCTCTTAGACTTGCTGCAGTGACCTACATCACATTAAACACAACGTTTTTCAATGCACCAGCATCAATAATGATCTTTTGTTTATTTAACACAAAGATAGGAGTCAAAAGTACATTTTATAAGAAATCATTTTCTCAGTGATTTAAGGGTTATTTAGTGTTTTTTTGCACTGTGAGTTTTTTTTTTATAGTGCAACCATTTCCAGACCTTTTATAAAGTCCAACATCGCTGTAGTTAAAACTTTCCACTGTCAAGTCCAAGATCAAGTTAAGGCAGAGTCTTCAGGATATCAAACCTTGAGTGAATTTCAAGTTCAAATAAAAGTGAGGCTGAAAACGCTTCATAATCTTGACCTTTACTTCACCTAGTTGGCTTCATTTGTGTATCTTTTTGGGAAGGATCTTCTCTAGAAGAAGGAATTACATATTGTCAAACTTATCACGAAAGAAAACACCACCGATTTTCTTCCACTCGACCGAGAGTGTTGTTAAACCCCGGCTGTTCATTCTTCACACAGTGGATAAGTGGATAAGTGCATTAGTGGGGACATCACTTTTAAACAGATCACACCACTTCTAAACATGCCACGGGGTCTGTCAGCATGCTAGCGCTAAACACTTTGTTTTTAAAAGCTGAATAAACTGAAATAAAGTTCATTAGCTCCAGCAGAAAATTTCACTTTGAGGCAGACTAAAGATCATTTAAAGGCTTATAATGCCTCACATAAGGGGGGCTGATGGGACTGAAAAATCTCAAGCTGTGTGAAAGCTGAGGGGTTTTAATTGCTGGCAAAAACATTATAATATACACTATAACTTTTCTGTTATCAACAAGACGTAGCAGACTTTATTTATATTTTTAGATGAAGTTCTGTCAGACCATTGTTTGGTTTCTGTGGGCGGGATGAAGAAAACGAAAACCACTGCCTACTTATTGGCACCTTTACTGCCTGCACAAGTTTAAAAAACATTAAAAACCTTCTGAATAACATAAATAATGAATTGCTTTTGAATGCCTAAAGATTAGCAGTTCTTTATATAAGTTGTATAGATCATTATTGACTATGTCGTCTTACGCCTCAGTAAACTGGTCAATTATACCTCAAAGATGTTCCTCAAATATAAAAACGTTTTGCAATTTGTAAAAACATGAAGGAAATCAAGGACATTGGAGAAATGTTTTAGCAGTGAACAGTAAGGGAGTTGTTTTATTTTGTTACTGTACACATTTTTAAGTAATATTTTCTTTTCTACTCCACTAGATTTGACTTCTATGTGAAAACATAATGAGTGTTAAAAGCAAAGCCATGCTGAGGACACAAGCATAGCCCTGTGGTTTCCATGGAGAATTGGAGATTAAGGTTGGAGAACACTGGATGGCCAGCAAAGGAATAAAATCCTGCATTTCTCCAAACAATTACAAATCCCTTTTACTTAACCCTCTATCCTCAACTGGCACAAGGTTTCCATACAGATCAGCCAGGATGTGATGAAGCTCTCTGTTTTGTATTGTAAAGTCTAGATAGTGGTTCATGCAACACCAGTTGTACGGAGGAATCTCCTGCACACATTGTTCACCTCTTTTCCCAATCACACTTCGTCTCAGCCAGCAGGGTTTTGGCCAGCTTCATTCTCAAAGATGAATATACGGAGTTTCTGGCTGCTTTCAATGACTCTCCTTGACTCTCTCTGAAATAAACCTCTCAGGTACTGGAGCTTAAACTAAAACATAACCGAAACATGTGTGTGCAACGGGTTTTGTCTGATTTTGTTCATGCTGTTGTCAAACAATCACTGGGGAGAAGGTAAAAGTAAGAACATGTGATACTTTCTGAGCAGATCCAAATCAGCAGGCTAAAAATGTATTCAGGTGGACAATGATCATGCAATTGAGGGTGAGCAAATCATGAAAAGTGTTGAGGATTGAGTGTGAAAAAGAAAACAGTAAGTAAAACGTATTTAACTACACAGAGAAAACAGTTGCTCATGAGATACTACTGATCATTTCCTCTTCTGCTTTCTGGACCTGCATAACTCCATCCTGAATCCCTGATGGAAGGATTATAAAGGAATATTATTCCGTGCTGCTGAGGATGGCTCCACAGGAACAGCCTGAAGATGCTTGAGGTGACGTACGAGGTGGTATCAGTTTGGAGACTAATTGTGTAACTGGTGCTATTCTGACCCATGGGCCTCACCACGTCCACGATTTCATCTCAGACAGCATGTTAGAACCAAAGAGCAAACGTGAGATTTTGTGTGAAAGTAAGCAAATCTTCCACAAAGGTTTGACACGACGTACGTTTGACACATGGCATCACAGGAAGACGACGAGAGATCAGAAAAACCTTTGATGAGCTTGTCGAAGAACATTCTACATGATCTTACTTCCACACCCACACTACTCACCAGATTTGGCTACTACGGACTTTGCCCTCTTCCCGAAGATGAAGATCCAGCTTGACACCGTTGCGGAGATCCGGTGCAAATCGCAGAAGGTGCTTGACACACCTCAAAAAGAGGACTTTCAGGACACATTCCAGAAGAACACTGGGGGCGCTGTATTGCTGTGCAGGGCGACTATTTTGAAGGTGATCGTCTGGAAACGTAGATAAATAAATTCAAATGTAACAGGAAAAAGAATCATCTCATTCCATCGTGAGACCTTGTGTTCCTTGTGTTCCTGGTGTTCCGTCTTTCCTTAAAACTCTTATTTTGAAACCGATCTCAGAGCGGCCATTGAGATGGATGTTGAATAGTTCCATATGGCTGCTGCTCAGCTTCTGCTGCAATGTTTAGGCCTTCAAACGTACTGTCTGTAAGTAACTGATGTAAAATGCATACGTGTGAGTTTATTTACTGAAACTTTGTTTGTGTATTTTCTTTGATAGTTTCACACAAACATTGTTTTAAATTGATCTCCTGGACCTGGTCTTTACTTGAATTGAGTTGGATTACTGCTGAATTGTGGCACGGACAAGGAATTTAGTAAACATGGGATCAGGATCAACCACGACCCTGCCTGAGAGTGAGGGAGGAGTGATGGAGTGAACATGTGAATGGGAGAGGCAGGGAGAGGAGGAGGGATTGAGTGTGGGAGTGAAGAAGTGATGTAGAGATTAAAGAAGTGATTGAGAGAGTAAAGAAATGATAAGGAAAGAAATGAGGGAGGATTTATGTGAGTGAGTGAGTGAAGAAGTGATGGAGGGAGTGAGTGAAAGAGTGAAGAGTTGATGGATGGATTGAGTGATGAAGGGAAAGATGGAGGATGGGAGTGAGGGAAGTTTTTTCCGATGCAGATGAATGAGGTGGAATCTGTATTGTGGTGTTTGTGTGTTTAGAGAGTTTGTTTCTCCCTCAGCTCATCTTCTTTCGCTCTGTAATATTTCTCTTTCTGTTCTACTTTTGAGGAACATTAATCCAGGTGCTTCCTGGCCAGAATGTTCAGTTTTTCTTTTTCTCATCAGACCACAACACCTTTGCCATGCATTTTCTCAGAGTCTCAGAAGTTATTATAGAGTCATGAAGTTCAATTAAATTCTACAAGGTGGAAAAGTTGGGGTTTGTGTTTGTGTCTCAAGAAGGTTTATGGCGACAAAATCAATTTTTTCTAGCAAGCCTATAGCGAGTTATTTATTTTTAATGTATTTAATGTAAACCAGTCGACCAAGAATAAGAAACATTTTACATCGTCACAGTTCAGAAGTTTAATGACTTTCAAATGGCACTTTTTTCTAAAGGGAAATAAACAAACCTTTATTATGCAAAATGTTGTCAGCCAATTATTTTCGAGTCAAGTGGAAACAACAAAATGAGTTAAATTGATCAGAAATTAAAATCAAATTCACTTCTCAATAAAGGAATTAAAATCTATTGAATTAATTGTTAATTTGGTCTAAAACATTGCAAAAATCCAGATGTGCAGCTTAGTCTTTTGCTCAATCATAAATATAAAAAAATAAAAGCACAAATCAGTCCTGCTCTGAAGAGCATTTATTCAGACTCGGACTCATTCTTTCCCGCAATCATCATCAATTCTTCAGTCACATAGACGTGTTCCTTCAGTAGTTCATTTCCTTGCTCATGCCTTTTCTCAAAACTCAGACAATATAATTTGCCATTCTACTTCTCTGATCTGTCTTGGACTATTACTGAACAAAGATTTTCAGAGGAGGAGTTTTCTTACAATTTGTGGATTTTTTAACTGCAGGTTCAATGCATTTAAATTGATTCTGTGATTTAATATGGTGTGTGTATAGTTCACTTTTATTCCTTTGGTTCAGACTGACAGCAAATTATCAATGTGTTTTCTGACTTCTAACGTATGTCTCTTTCACAAACACGCCTCTGTAGTGCAAAAAGAACAAATTAGAACTAAAACTAGACGTTCTTTTTCTGTTCCGTCTCGAGGAAGATGCAGC
This sequence comes from Silurus meridionalis, assembly GCF_014805685.1. Taxonomy (NCBI): domain Eukaryota; kingdom Metazoa; phylum Chordata; class Actinopteri; order Siluriformes; family Siluridae; genus Silurus; species Silurus meridionalis. Next base: position 701,676 of record NC_060912.1, on the reverse strand, counting down.
TCTACCTCTGCCATGTTAATCCGTATTCCATGTGACTCTCAGGACATGCTTCGGTCTCCGTAGTGTTGTGATACGTCATGTTCATGTAGCAGCAGCAGTGCTGAGAGAACGCTCGCGTTTGAGGAAAAGAAATCAATCTACATGGAAAATATTGGTCACAAATTATTGGTCACTTTCTAAATAATAAAACTATAGAGCATCTACTAATAATTGTATAGAAATAAAATGCAAATATGTTAAAAAAAATGTTGCATTATGATAGAAACGGCAACTTCTATCCAACACGCACTTTTTTAAAACTTTTATTCCGATGCACTGATGCGAATCGCTAAACATATATGCTATCGCTACATATTCTAGCTTCTTTTGAACTTCCAAGGGTGTTGACAATGACAAACAAACATCATTACTGGACTTAACCTCCTATTATTATTGTTCATTATGGCGATTCTTTACTTTATTTGGATGTTTGGATTGAGGAGGATTAGCGTTCTGCTGTGTGGTGGTGTGTGTAGCTGTGTGTTCGAGATGTATATTTAATTTTATTAATTTCACAGATCACTTCCTCCACCATGACAGTAGTTCAAACGGATGACTTGTTGCATCCTGCAGACTTTTAGCACATATTAGTGCTGCAGGGCCCGAAGAAGCCCATCCTGCCCCGGACAGAGTGATGCAGGAGGGTTATCTAGAGCGTACAGAGGGTGTACACAGGGGGAAGGAGCTGCTTCACAGTCAGAGGGATGTGAGACCGAGACTGCACCAGTGGCTGAGCAACCAACACGCATAAAACTCTAGAAATTATCACATCTTTAAAAGAGAACTTGTTAAAGAATCTTGACCTTGAGTTTAGTTAAAGGCAATATCAGACCTGCTGCAGAGTCTGGATCTCAGCAGATCAGATATAGCTGGAGGAGTTAACGTTAAAGGTGTAAAATGGCCCTGCATCTGATTCACCATGCACCTCTAAGAAACTCTTCTGTTCCTGCACATGCTGTTTTTATGGTTAACAAAAACCTTAATCAAATATAAAATT
>NC_060912.1:670640-695640 GCF_014805685.1 Silurus meridionalis | reverse complement strand
TTCAAAGCAACATACAAGATTTTTCTTCTCTCAAAAGAAACACTCATCATGGTGAGCTGCAGAATTAAATCAGCAGCCTGACAGCAATGTATAACTGCCTTCATCTCATGCTGTCAATAGCAGACTGGCTTTTTACGTGACAGGAGATCGGAAGTGCGTTCGCCGTTATTAAGATTTACAACTCATAAATTAACGTGACCATATAATACAAGAAAAATTGTGTGTGTCTTTCTACCTAGTGAGGTAACCTAGTGACATGTTTCAGCCACATGATTTCTTTTCTCATACTGTAGATACCATGTTTATAGACAACCTTAAAAAGAATAGACATTTATTTTATTAATTTCTATACACTGTTTAGAGCCTTAGAGTACTGAGGGGATGTGTAAATAACCAGCATGATATGTACATGGATATGTTCTGTGTAATATGTAAATAAAGCCATCTTATATATGACTGTACCATATATCTCCAATTAAACGAGCTAGTAAAATTGCCTGATATACAGTACAGTACACATTATAGGTCGATCGAATAATCGGCACAGATTGTTGATTGCTAAAAATCCATACCGATAGTTTTTCCGGCTTCAGGTTTGCTGTCATTAAAAGACCGCCCTCTCGAGGTAAACTGATGCCACCTGTTGTTTGTTTTTACACGCTAGGCTATATTTATTATTTATATTTGTTAATTATATAATTACATTTATTGATGAATACATTCATGTTTATTTCATAAAGCACATTTTCATGATTCAGTACTGTTTTTTTGTAGCTTAGTTAAGTAGTATTTTACATGGCGTGGTTTGTTTTTGCTTATTATCCATTTAAAAAATTTAAATAATGAATAACTTATTAATAAAGCTCGCATTATGGTGAGTTGAGTTGCATTTTCATTATACAGTAATACCTCTGTAATGAATTTTCTTTATTCCTTATACCGTACAGTACTGCGTTTAAAAAATACTTGTTTGTAAATTGCAGTATATGCAATAATTAAAGTAATAATTTAATGCTTTCTAGTAATATGATATGCGTGGTTTTGTGTTTTGTTATGTGCCAATCTGGAAAAATTGTATTGTGTGAGACTTTAAATAATACATTTTTATTTATAGAGCACATTTAACACTGGACATTGTCTCAAAGCAGCTTTAAACAGATAAAGAGGTTATACATTTGTGTAAAAGAATGTTTAGTGCCTATAAGTTTGTTCCTTGTAAGTTTATCCCTAATAAGTAAGTCAGTGGCAACTGTGGTGAAGGAAAAACTCCCCGAGACTTAATGTGGACATGATCTTGAGAGGAATCAGACTTTAAAGAGAACCTCATCCTCATTACAGTTCCATCATGGTTGAGGCGCTGTTCAGGTGCTGAAATGTGGAACTGTTCAGGCAAACTATGGTGCTGAACCACTGTAGTAGACTGCTGATATTAATTACGGTCCTAATCCATCCTAACAGATTGTAAGTTGCAAACTGGTCCTTGAGACAAAAACAGGTTGGGGACTGCTGTTCTATAGGTATCTAATTTTCTCCTTCAGCACTCAGTGTCTCGGGTAAAATCTAATAGCTGTATTGTATGTGGTTATTGTGTGTAGCGTCACCCAGCTCATGTTAAAACGGTTAGTAACTCTGATCATGCAGTGACATCACACAGATTCTCAGAGTTAGTCAGCGAACTCATAACTTCCAACTAGCATCAAACTTCTAGGAGTCGCTATCTGCTCGTACAAGCAGTGTGTGTCATATCCTAATGGACTTTCCTCACCCTGAAGCTCTTTGAAATATCTTTCGCTCTCCTTTAAAATGCTGTTCCCAAGGGCCGTCACCATGACAACCTGGCACTTGCGCATCCTGTTCCTATCAGACAGGAAGAAGAAAAAAAAAACAGAAGAGATTAGATGAAAGGAGGAAGTGTCAAAATGAAGAAGCGGGGGTGCTGCTAGCCTGAGTCTGTTTAACATGTGCTTGCTCATCCCTGCTGCTCCCCCACTCATAAACTCACCCTGGTGACTTCGCTCGAACTGTGTGTCTTACATCGAATCCCGAAAGGCTTTAGAGATCGCCCAGGTCTTTTTACAACCACATGGTGTTAAGAGGAAGCGAGACCAGGGACAAAATGCGCTTCTCAAAGTGTATGATTTGAGTTCTGGTAGTTTGCAGTGCTTCAGTATGACTACAGGAAGAAAGAAGCAGAATTATTTATCATGGTTTATTTATTATAAATCATTTTTTGCATCTTTAGTATTTACTGTACATTTTATTATATTATACTTCAATGCAATTCTATTTTATGTATTCTATTGTTATGTATATTTGTCCATATTTACACTATTTGGCAAAAGTATTAGGACACCTGACAACCTGTTCCTACAATATTGGAGGAACACAATTGTGTTTGGATGCTGTAGCATAAAATTTTGCCTTCACTTGAACTACGAAACCTGATCCAGCATGACAATGCACCTGTGCACAAAGCCAGCTCCAAGAATATACACTTTTCATGTGTTGGAGGATTTGGAAGATCTCCTGCTCTAGAGCTCTAAACCCTATTAAACACCTTTGGGATGAATGTGAACGCTGACTGCACCCCAGGCCTTTTCACCTTCTCACCTACATCACTACCTGACTTCACTAACTGGCTGAATGAATCTCCACAAATCTCCACAAAATCTATTGGAACATCCTCCCAGAAGAGAAGAGTGGAGTTTATTATTAGAGCAAATCGGAGACTAAATGTGGATTGGGATGTTCAGAAAGAGGTATTTTGTGGAGGTTATTATAAGAGCTAATAGATATTAAAGTGTGTGAGTATTATAAGCAAATTAAATCCACTTCATGAAGCAGATTTACATTATATCTATTATATTATAAATAAACAATTATTAAGGTTATTACAGTTATTTCTACACACTTTTTCCTAATTCCAAGCTTTAAATTATTATCAATGTCAAATAATTCCTCTGATTTCCTCAATAAGTGAATGTGTCCAATTTATTTAATATTTTTCAGTGAAATTCTCTTTGCTGAATCTTTAGAAGCTGTATATCTGCTGGCGCACTGTGCCAGTCTGCGTTAATCTCATTCATGCTTGGGTGCTCGAGTGTACAGAACCTCGTTGTTGTGCTTTTTGTGAAATACACAGACTTTATTTCAGCACAATATGTAATCACTTGCGTGCTGTACATCTGATTAAAGCGCATCTGACAGTAAAAGAGAAGACAGCCCAGTATTTTATGCATTGACTTGAGACGTACCACCACTACTATACTGTGTGTGTGTGTGTGTGTGTGTGTGTGTGTGTGTGTGTGTGTGTGTGTGTATGTGTGTGTGTGTGTGTGTGTGTGTGTGTGTGTGTGTGTGTGTGTGTGAACATCGCATCGCCCTGAGAAGGCCCACAGCATTTTGATATTTTTTCACAGCTGTGTATGTGTTTCTCTGACTTTATGCGAGAGCAAGAAAGAGAAAGAAGCCAAGTTTTCATCTCCGGCTTGCCAGTGGGATGCTCTGTGCTGTCAGGCCAACACACCTGGACAACTGGACACACAGTGCTGAACACTGCCTGCAAAAAAATGAGCCAGGAAGAAGGAGATGATTAAAAAATATATAAACGAAATAGACTGTTAATCCTATTTCTGGACTTTGTTAAATACGGAATGATAAAATTCTGAAATGTATATATTTATATTTCGCAGCTTTTATATGTTTGAACGAAGCTAAATTTTTCCAGTTCGAATTGCACGACCGCATTTTAGTGCCACATTAAAAAAGTATCTGCGATTATGAGAATAAAGTCGTAGCAATAAAATAAAAAATAAAATCAATTCTAAATCGGATAATAAAGTTGTAGCATTACGAGAATGAAGTCAAAATTCAGAGAATAGAGTCGTAGCAGTAGCAGTGAGCTTGTACCCTAAAGCTGCTCCTTGGCTGTTGTGAGAGTCTAAGGAACATTTTGCCGAGGGTGCAGGACCACCACCAGGGTTCTAGAGAGTGGCGTTCACCTACAAAATCTACCAAGACTAAAATGAGCACCACGAAGCATCACAGAGTTATTTAAAGAAGCATTAGGTCAAGTGAAGTCAATCACACATCAGTCTTTACTTGTGTTTCCATGTGGACCTGCTGATTGCTCTTGATATCTTCTCAGCACTTTTACTCAGTGAAGAAATGTTTGACTTGTCGACTAAATTGACACTCAGTTTTGCCATGTATTTGCATTCCCATATCTAAGAATAAACTTTCAGTGCATTGGGCTACAGCTCTCCGGGTTCACTGGTCAGGGAAGATTTCTCAGTAGAAGCTCTTCATTGGTTCTTTGCTCACCTGATCAGTGGACATTCAGGTTTGATGATATGAGCTGAACTGTTTCTGATTATACAGTGAAATTCAACAGTATGTCAACGGTTTTGCCATATTTTATCCTGCCTTCTTGAATACCATGAATTTGTCAAGGCAGAGAAATAAAAGACTTCTCTCATTTTTCTAGCTTTCACTACAGAATTCATGCAGTTTTCACCTGGTCCACCTGTCCTGTCCCTTCCATCCTCAGACAAACCTCAAGAAGGTGCAAATATTTTATGGTTTACCTTGTCAAGTGACGTGTCAAGCGCTGCGTGACGTGTTATAGCATTGCCTGAGAAAGACAAAGCATGCAATTTATGTCATTTTCATACTCGTAAACTTATTCAGCGAGTCATCGTGCCCTGTGGATGAGGGACATCGCCACCCAGGGAAATATCGCTCCCTTCAGGATATAAGTTTCATCGTAGTATGAAGATGATCACTCAGAATAACCTTGTATAGATTTATTTTCCCTCTGAGAGACCCAGAACTATACATGCCTCTTATAGAATAACCAATCTTTCCACTTACAGCACTTCATCTTCAAAACATTTCAGTTTATCTTATTGCAATTTAGGACTTTTGAGAGATTGGGAATAGAGCGAAGGTCAGTGTAGGGTAAAAAAAAATAAAAAATTTGTTTAGAGCAGTAAACAAACAAACAAACAAATATATATATATATATATATAATATATATATAAAGCAATTATTTTTTTAATTTTGACAAGGTGCCAATAATTTTGTCCAGTCTATTTTTGAGTTCTGTGTCAAATCTTATCAAGTTTGACTTTTCTTTTCTGTTGTTTTTTGTGTTGTTTCAGTGCAAACAAAACAATAAGCATGTAAATACCAAAACATTTGCAATTGAAACACTTTTCTGAAAGCAGTGTTGCATTTTCTGACAGAATTGTGAGGGTGCCGATATTTTTGGCCATGACTGTATATATAAAACAGCTACACACCTCAAACCACGTGTCAAATCTCAGACTTATTCAGTACTATTTCAGACCTATTCAGACATCTACTGTTGCTCTAAATATATGTAGAACGTCTTCGCGATGTGCTCAGGCTCATTGCCTTGTTGCTGAATGACATTTATTCCAATCTCAAATTGTCCAGAGGGTCTCGCACAATGTGTTTATATCTCTGTGCATTCAGCAGAATTAATGATGCCTTCAGTAAACTCACATCATCAACTTCTGATGTTTCCATACAGAAAAATCCTTACTTTTCGGTTGTCCTTCACTCCAAATATATTGCTAACATTATTCTCCATGGAGGCCATTCAAGTGCATCTGCAGTCCCTTTTCATCTTGAGATTGGATTACTGCAGTTTCCCCCTGTGTGCTGTCTGACTAATCCAGAACCGGGATACAAAACTTGGGTTCAATCTCCTGGAGCTCTCCCATATCAGAGCTCCATCGTCGTGCCTGTGTAGTGGAGTTAAAATCAGATTATTAACAAAAACCTGATTTTCACTGAAATTGTCTAGAATATGTATTTCTGTAAAACATTCTGTTTTTAAACAGTTACCTGGTTGATCAGTAAAAACTATAAGATTGTCAGATATTTTGAGCTGAGCTGCAAATACATTACACAGAAATGCATAATGTGATGATTATTGAGTAGTTTCAGGTTAAAGATCCACCCAATGGAATGTATTTATCACACCAAGTGAATGCATTAGCTGCTTAATGTGACATCCTATTATTTTATTTACCTATTTTTATTAAATAAAATATATTTTCACAGTCATCATTTCCCTTAGTAGTTAAAAGAATGAAGCACTCTGTTTTTTTTTTTTTTAAATGCTTAACTATACTGCGTATTCTATAAGATGGACGAGGGGAAGGTGAGACAGATGTGATGGAGTATGAGAATGTACAGATGTGGTAACACCTGCATGAGATGAAAAATCCCTGATGGTTGAATCCAAAAATCCAAAAATATAAAGACCTCCACCTGCCAAGCTCACTCTGTTCCACCATGCTCGGGATGGCTCCACTGAACCTACTCTCCTACAAGATACACAGAAGACATCCAAACACTGTCTGAATCTCTGTTCTGGAAGTCAGGTGGAATGGAATACAGATACTAATTATCCTGCAGAATGATCCTTTCATATCCTTTCTGTAGTAGTTTATCAGTTAAGGTGTGAACACAGACACATATTTGCGTGCTCATTTATATCTAGAAGTGCTTTAGAGTAGCCATTCTACCTACAGGTATGTTCTTGGGAGGTGAAAAAGGAGGCACAGGTAATTTAAAACTCAATTTTATCCCTATTCTTTTTTTCCCTTAATGAGTGAACGAGTCAAAGCCAAACTCACTGAGACTTCATGAGTGAAATAGACTCGAAAGGGAACCCGTTCTCATCCTCCACACCAGATCTCCATTCATCCCATCAGTGCTGAACTGTTTGTGTTAATTATAGTTCCAAAGTGTTTATAATTCACAGTGATCTCGTGTAACTTTGGGATGTTCATGTGGAATCCAGGAGTAAAGCTTCAGGGTGGATCATGTAGGTTTGTGTAGACTGAAGGGACAGAATTTAGTGTATCTCAGGTGTGTAGTTTGAGGATGAGATGCGTAGAGAAAGAATTTGTACAATACTGTAAATGCACATTATCCTGTCAGTGTTACTGTAATGTAACTAAAAATGGTGTAGTTCAGAAGAAATCATTTATTATTGCAATGTACAATTTTGATGTAATATTTGTGAATGCAAGTGCAAGTGACAACAACCAGAGCAACCATTACAACCATTTAAATAGTTTTAATAGTCAGTATTAATTTTACATGCATCACACACACACACACACATTATAAGCAGACTCAGAATGTGAAATTTTTCTGACATTCCAAGGCTTGTTATTCTCGTGCATGACATTTTTTTTCTCACATGTTCCCTGGTTTTGTTATCACCTGGCCCTGGTCTGTTTCTCTTGTGTATCTTATTGTTCGGATGTAGTTACAGCCTGACAAAACATCTGTCACAAAGTCAGAAACTTCGGTACAGTTTCCTCGGATAAACAGCTCTCAAGGAAATCTGGACCGAATTCTGTTTAGTTTTGGCCATGACAAAATAATGAGAAAAATATTCAGGATTGTGGAAGAATTCTGCGCCGCAGTCGGCAGTGCGTGACTTTTTCCACTGTTCTGTATGAAAAAACGCATTAAGTATAATGATCATCTCAACATTCAGCCCAGCAGATCAGGACTGAGATCTTATGAGTCGTTAGTTATAGATCTGTTAAATAAAATGTAAGTAAAAATTAGAGTGTATCATAAAACAGTCATTTTATTTAAGCCTGATTTATTCATTAACAAACGAAAGAAAGAAAGAAAGAAAGAAAGAAAGAAAGAAAGGAAGGAAGGAAGGAAGGAATTGAACAAAATGCAGTTTATTTCTACTCTTTTTACTCTATTAAATTAATTTCTCTTATTTAAAAAGAACTGAAATTTATATTTTTATTAAATACACTATGTGGCAAAAGTATTGGGACACCATTTCCAGGCATATGTGCTTCTTTCACAAACTGTTGATTGTATAAGAATTGTATAAGACTAAAGATCTTCGAATGCACGAGCATGAAATTCTTCCTTCATTTGAACTATGAGACCCAAATCTCATCCAGCATGATAATGTTCCTGTGCACAAAGCCAGCTACCTGAAGATCTGCTGACATGGGTTTGAAGTTGTGGAAGATCTCCTGCTCTATAGCTCTAAAACATATTGAACACCTTTGGGATAAATGCGTTTGCTGACTGCACCCCAGGCCTCCTCACCTTCTCACCTACATCAGTACCTGACTTTACTACCTGTCTGAATGAGCACAAATCTCCATGCTCTAGTGGAACATCCTTTCAGAAGAGTTGAGATTATTACAACAGGAATGGGATGTTTAAAAAGAGGCGCACGCCAAAATGTATGCTCAAGTGTCCACAAACTTGTTCTCTTGACAAGAACTACGAGCAGAAACAAATCTGTAAAGACTTGTATCAATATAACTTTCCTACAAGAGCAGCGCTATCGATCTAATGAAGCTGCATTGTTGTTGTTGGTTTGTGATAAACATCTGCAATAAATTGAATAATGTCTATGGACCACTACTTAGATACCATCTGCTCAGATGTGGGTCTGGGGTGGTGTTTTTTCAATGATAGATTAAAGAAAGGCACAGGGGCGAAATGCATTGCACAGACAGCAACAGAAAGTCAGCCATGATGTCACGAAGGATCTTTTACTCAGACTGATATAATCATTGTGTAAATCTTGTAGGGTGATGGCAGTGGTCTTCTTTGTATTGTTTCACTTTTCTGTATGAAAAATCCTCACGAGTGCCTCTAGATCCTGTGCTTTATCTGTACATGATATTTTATGAGAGGTTAAAGTTATGGATCTGTTTGATTACAGCACTGCTCCTATTAAAGTCTCTTTCTTGTTTTATGAATGGGTCGGTAGGGAGGTGGTGAGGTGATGGGTGGGAGAAAGAGCCAATACCTCGTCCCAGTCGATGATCAGACACCTATAAAGTCCACTTTGAATCTGCTACTGTGAGCGATCGCATCATTAACTTTTTTCCAACCAATACAAAAAGTTCCACTGCCCATGAATTGTTATCTTTTCCTCTTTCGTGGTAAAGAGTGCCCTGATTATGGAAGAAAACAGAGCGTAAATTGCAGCTGCTGTATGATGCATTTTGATCAAATGTACGCAAGGTTCTTAACCCTTAACTGTCCAGCCTAATAAATGGAGTAATTGCAGGTCCGTCTGGATAAAAGTGTAGATGTATAGAGGTGTTTAGAAATCACATCATGAACAATATTATATGCTGTACAATATGTTGTAAAGCCGCTTTTGTGTATTTCTGAATACAGAATCAGAGTTTTATTGCCAAGTTTGTTTTTCACTTACAAGAAATTTGTTGGTGACAGAAGCTTCCAGATGCACTTTAAAAAAAAAAAAAAAAAAGAAAAAGATAAATATAATAAAAAGAAATGAAATAAAATAGGATAAAAAGTGGCATTGCACATTTTTTAAATGAAAAGTAAAAATAAAAAAAGTAAAAAAATGGCATTCTACATTTTTTTTTATTATTGCACAATGTTCATGAGATTGATTACTTGGGGGAAGAAACTTTTCTTGTGCCTGACTGTCCTGGTGTTCGCTGTCCTGTAGCGCCGACCAGATGGCAAAAGTTCAACCTGGAGAAACCTGGAGAAACCTGGAGAAAGCTTGGATCTGAGGGGTCTGGAGTGATTTTTTTCTGAGCCTTTTTCTTTACTCTGGATGTATACAGTTCTTCTACAGTTCATTTGCATATGTAGAACATTTCAGTAATTTTTCAATTATATTTAATTTATATCAGGATTGATTTTGTACTCTAAAGTGGTCTCTGGCAAATAATTTCCTCGGGATTAATAAAGTTCTTTATCTCATCTCATCTTAGATCTTTAAAAGGGACAAAATAGGACAACAAGAAACTGAAACACACCCAGGTGATGGAACTGATCTGCACTGATCTGATGTTCTTCATCCTTTGACCTCCTTGTAACTCTTCAGCACTGAAAATTCACCTGCTTATCTTTGGATGTATCGCCTGGTGGTATTCAGTGTGTAGGAGGTGATTTTTATCTCATTGAGAAGTGTTTTTGTTCAATGTAAGCCTCGTTTAATTCTGTAAATTTCCATAATAAAACTCACCCAAATGATTTCATCCATCCGTCTCGTTAATAACTCAGAAAGACGTACAATATTAATGTCCCGGACATGAAAAAAACATATTATATATTACTTTAATAATAATAATAAAATCTCTCTCTATCTCTATCTTACTGATTAGCCAAAAAACTGAATCTTGCATAATATTTACTTGACCCAGGTTTGTTTTTGTGATACTGGAGGTCAGAAGATAATACAGAAGATGTCTCTCCAGTGGTCATAATACTGTATCTCCTGATCAGTGTCTTATGAGGTTTGAAGAGAAGAAGGTTTAGGAATCCTAATGGATCTAGCATCTGAAGATCGTCACCTCCACGTACTTTTCAGAGCCGTTTTCAGATCCATGGTGGATTAATAGAATTTTTGGAATTTAAGAAAAGATTGGAGAGTCCAGACAAGTTCTCATTCCCCTCAGTGTAATTGGAATGATATGAAATGAATCCACAGATGAAAATTCTCTGGGTGGTTTTGGAGTTTATTTCTTGAGCCTGTTGGTTGCTAGAATTATTCTCATCCATGAATATAACCTTCTCTATCCTAAGTGAAAGCCTGGAAGATAGAGGTGCATTATCGACTCTGTAGAACATGACCGTATTTTCATAGTGTCCAAAGGTGAGGATTCCGACGATTTTTCATTTGCCTGCTGTTCTGATTTGAACAAGAGGATATGCAATCTTAAGGTCAAGGTTGGAAATGTATGGATGTAGATCTTCTCCTTTTTTTTTTTTTTGCACTACTTGGTGCAGGTGAGATGGAACAGAATGTCTGATGTAGACATAGAGGATGGAGAAGAAGCAGCTGGTAACTATGATCATTCTGACCTGTATGTGATCCATTTTCCCTCTCTCTTTCTCTCTGACTCGTTCTAAAAGGAAAAATAACACACAAGCTTTAAAGTCACACAGGTGAGAATCATCACGCATTACCTTTCAAGCACAATGACCTGCCACGGTACCCATATTTAGGTCTTCATTAATGGTTTCTTCACATTGTGTGGTTAAACTTGATCAAGGAGCTCTATAGCTGGTGAAAAGCACCTGCACAGGCTTCCATTTATTTAAACACAACTTTGGAAAACAAAAAGATGGAACCTGGGTTTGACTCACAATGTGTGTGGTGGATCAGTGTGTAGGTTTTAGATGGAGGAGCCTGAGTGTGATGACTGGAGTAGGTGTTATAGTAAGAATGATTCATTTGTCCGGTTCTGGAAGGCTAGCGTGATACACCAACCTCCTCGTGATGACATCAGGATGAAGACCCTGATGACCAGCTGTGTTTGTTAATTGTGTGGTTATGGATTTTTATCACAGAATTGTACCACTAGTTTTGGTAGCAGTGCCGCAGAAGAAAGCGCCGGAATGATGAGTAATGATGGGGTGATGTGCTGAAGAGTGAAAAACGCTCTGCTCCTGATTCACGAACGTTCCCAAAACACAGACCTGCTCAGAGTTTGTGCGATCGCGTCGCAGATCCTCCGTAAGCACGATCACGACACGGCTTAGGTGCATTTAGTGACGCCCACAAAATTGCATAAAAGGTCAAGAGGACCGGAAACACAAAATAACTAGTAAATGGTGAGAAAGGTAGAATTCTGACTCGCTTCTATGCTGAGAACATCATCCATCAGTGGAGAAATGTCAGAACCTCACAGAGTCACATTACAGAAAAGATGAAAAGACAAATGGAGACTCAGTGAAACTTTGATTGAATTATGTTGGTGTTTATTATTATATGAATTGTACATTATTGTTACATTTATTTACAAAAGAACATCCTTTATTTTAAATAAGTGAGTGAAGGTGTCTCTGGATCCATCCACTGCATTTCATTCGACTAGGATGAAGTGATTAGTGTGGTTTGAGGATGAATGAATAAATAAATGACGGATGAAAGTTATTTTATAGATAGTTTAAAGGTTTGCACAAATAAACAACAGAATAATTGCTTATTTTTGCTAAACGTACATAATATTTATTTTAACAAATCAGAATCAGAATCTTATTGATCAGGTGTGTTCACACACACAAGGTATTTGGTTCCAGCTGCTGGTTTCTTTCAAAAGTACAAACATTAATACCACAATGCATGTAGCTTCGAGGTTTGTTGTTGGGATAGTGGAGGTGAGTAGATAATACCGAAGATGTCTTTCCTGTGGTCTCCTGAATTTTTTAGGACGTTTGGAGATAAGAAGGTTGAGGAATCCTCCTGGATCTTGCATGTGAAGTTTGTGACCTCCACTTAGAGAATATATCTCAGAATTGTACCTTGACTTTGGGCAGCAGTGCTGCAGAAGATGGACTGATGATGGGATGATGTTATAATCAGCTGAAATGTGTGAGTTGAATAAATCCGGCACAACAAACGCTTTTCAATTTCAAGACACCATTTCCAACATCGGCATTGTGTACTGTAGGTTGTGCTCTTTCCTCAGGAGGGCGCCATCGACTCGTTTGTTTCGTGTGCGTGTACGTGTGCGTGCGTGCGAGTGCGTGTGTGTGTGTGTGTGTATATGTGAGAGAGGGAGAGTTAGGAAGGGAGAATAAGCGCAGCTGGGAGAAACAGTAGAGGGGAGAGAGAAAAAAGAAAACTCGTTTGATCCTGTGGTTGTGACGTCATCCGGAGCGGCTCGGGCTCGGGAGCGCGCACAAACTCAGCATCAGCATCCGGCAGAATAGCGGCGGCTGATGGGCGCAAAGGCGCGCGACCTCTCCAGAGCGGCATTACGCGGATACCAAGCGCCGGGAAGGAAACCGGAATAACAATGAATTACGCAGTGACTTTCCTGCTTGTTCTTGCTATGGGGATTTGCGGGGAGAATCTTGAAGGGCCAACAGGTAATACACTTTCCCGCACAAACACACACACACACACACACACACACACACTCTGGTATCGTGGCGCACAGGTGACCAGCCGTGCGCCGCCGCAGAGTGCGTGATCCAAACCGCAGGACTCGGATTCGGATTCGGTCTGCTTGATTACAAGTTGTCTCCAAGTTCTGAGAAGCTGAGAAGGTGGACCTGGTGCCTCTGTACACCTCAGGGGATGTAGGAAGTTTGTAAAGTGCATTGCATATTGTTTTGGATGAGGAGGATGATGTTTATTTTAGAGCATCGACTGCGCATTTGTATCGTTAGTGATACGGTGGTCCTGATGCTGGTGGTGCCTTTTCTTTCTTTTATTTTTTTGTTAAAAGATGCATTTCATTTGAGGATCATTTTGCACATGGTCAAAGCTGAGCAGATGAATCATAGCTGACAAGTTCTAATGTAATTATTTTTTTTAATGGCATGGCTTCCTCCCTCAATCCCTCTCTCTTTCGTTCTCTCTCTCTCTCTCTCTCTCTCTGAAGGAGAGAATAAATGCTTCGAACTTGCTCAGACCCTGGAACACTTTGGCAATACTAATGACTTGAATCCTACTTCGAAATTCAAATATGAGGTCACTCTGATTCATGACTTTTAATCACTTCATCACTAATCACTGTAATCACTGTGAGACCAAGAACAAAGCTTTAATCACTGACGAGAGCCCCGAGAAAGCAGCGCATGCACACACACACACACACACACACACACACACGCGCACACACACACACCTACAGTGTTAGGCTAATTCAGGTACAGCACTTTAGCAGGTCACAGACTGAGACTTTCCAGAGAGTTCCAACTCAGGATTTTTCTTTTCTGGTTCTCTGGGTTTCAGTGTCTCTCTACAGCCGTACAGCACATACACCGTCACTCGTTACACAAACATCAAGCGAGAACAATACACTGGAAGAGGGAAAAAGGGAAGGAAAGAAGGTATTTATGATATCTTTCCAAATTGGGTGTAAGAACAAATTCAAAGAAATTTAAGAGTCACATTGCACTGAATGTTAATCATTAATCATAGTGGCACGTAGATTCCTGAACAACATGAAGATCATACAGCCGGAGCCGTCGTGTTTCTAGTTTCCAGAAAAGACTGCGACATACCTATCTAACTGTGATCCTGGTATCTACAGAATATAGCAGAACCTTTTTTAAACAGCGATAAATCGACAAACAAACTAAATGAGAGCTAAAATGCAGTCATGCCATTTTGACTGAATTTATTTTCTTTAATGCGTCAACATAATTTTGACAGTCTGATATTTACAAAGCACGATCCTGCTGATCAGTCCAATCTCGTCTAATGAAAGTGATGATTATAATTATAAGGCGTATCCATGTTTCATGCATCGCCTTTAAAATAATTAGATAATTTCCATTGCTTTATTTTTTATTTCTGTTCGTTATATTCATAAATTTATTTTCACTAAAACAGTCGAAAGTAGTTCTCTATAAGTGACACCTGTATGCAAACAGCATCCAGTTCAGTACAGGAAAGAAACTGTTTGTTTGCTAAGTATTTAATTGCCCAGCGCATTACGACTAATATTTCTCTCTGCATGCTCGTGCTTTACTTTAATTGCTTCGCTGCCTCGACTGAGTCACAAATATGTTCCTGCACTTCAATCAAGTTATTTCACACTTAATGAATCTCCTCTGGTCCTGACTGTAGATCTCCAGTTCTAGAGAAATGCTGCAGTTCTTTCATGGACCCTTTGTGTGCTCTTTTTCTCTCTCCACCTCTGTGGGATTGAGGAAGACAGGATTAATCAGACTGATCAGGAGCTTGGTGACATTCAGACTTCATCGAGCATCACCCAGAGCGAAACGGCGTTCCGTAATACACGCCTGTGGCAGGGAAAAGGAATCGTGGCATGGATGCTTTTGCAATTACTTTCATCTCATTAGCAAGCAGGCAGAACCACTTCTGTGTTTTTGTGTGTTTTTTTATTTGACTCTGTATAGAGGTGCAGCAGAGAAAACACAGGATGATGGATAAAAGTGATGAGAATTAGACCATATTAGATGATCTCTCTCTCTCTCTCTCTCTCTCTCTCTCTCTCTCTCTCTCTCTTTCATTTTCTTCCTCTTTCTGTTGTTTTGTGGGTACATAAATGTTGGTGTAATTGTGGATTATTTTAATGGCCATTTCAGGGAAATTAGTATTGAGTGTAAATGAGGTAACCTCCATGGTCTTTCCATGCAAATTAACTGTGGAATTTCTCTGGGTGATTATGCATGTGTGTGTGTGTGTGTGTGTGTGTGTGTGTGTGTGTGTGTGTGTTGCTGATGATTGGGAGCAGTGAAGGTCAGAGTAGATGTTCCTAGATAATCAGACCAGAATGTAAGTGTACTACACCTGTAAGGTAATCATCATTCAATAGGGTTTAGAGCTCTAAAGCAGGAGATCTTCCACATTCTCCAACCCATGTGAAGCAGATCTTCATGGAGCTGGCTTTGTGCACATGGGTATTGTCATGCTGGAACAGGTTTTGGATCTCCTAGTTCAAGTGAGGGGACAATTTCCACAGACCTTCAGCCTGCTCCAACAGAAAACCACCATTTACATATTTAACTCTGGATTGTTTTAACTCCTCATCTTTAAAGCCACATCCACCGAACTCCATCAGTTCTTCACCATGTTCTCTCCTAACAACCTCCATCTTTTTATAACCTTCATATTTACGTTTTTTCAACAGTGGATGATTAAATATCCCCAAACCTTTCATAGATTCCATTAACCTAATATTTCTGATTAAAACTTCAACTGTCGAAACACACACACACACACACACACACACACACACACACACACACACACACACACACACACACACACACATGCACACACACACACACACACACACACACACACACACACACCTGCTGATCTATCTATCTATCTATCTATCTATCTATCTATCTATCTATCTATCTATCTATCTATCTGTCTGTCTGTCTGTCTGTCTGTCTGTCTGTCTGTCTGTCTGTCTGTCTGTCTGTCTTGTTCGGTTTCGTTCTTTCTTTCTTTCTTTCTTTCTTTCTTTCTTTCTTTCTTTCTTTCTTCTTTCTTTCTTTCTCATTTTCGAACTCTGTTCAAGCTCACATTATCTTGGTCACTCCAACATAACAGTTTGTTTAGACGAATTTTACCTGTTGTTTATTCGGTCGCTGCTGACACTCTGACCCACGTCTGGGTTTGTTCATTTTTTTTTTTTGTAAGAAATTCTGCCTGTTCCTGTTTCTGCCATCTGACTTAAAGTTATAAACTCGAGTTCGAAGCGCAGGATGTTTCCACTCATTAAGCTGAACTGCTCACACGATTGCTCAGCGGAGGGTTAACTGGCACAAGCCAAAGAACAACACAATTATTTTAGGTAACCATAAAAAAATGCCCTTGAAGAAGTGCTTTTCTCTCCAAGGTGTAGTCACATGCGTTTCAGTACAGACGTCCACCACAGTCCTCACAACAATCAAACAATTACTGCAAATGAACGAATCCAGGAAGCAGAATGAGATCGTAGCAAGTGCAGATTGTTATGGAGCGGACTGATAAACGCAAATATAATTAGTTTTATTATAGAGCTGCTGCTCCATGTACATATCTTACAGACTTGTAGCAACCTGTATGTTCATTATTCATGGTGTTCCTGTATTTCAGAAATAATACAAACCCAAAAATAAATCAAATCCAAAAATTAAAACTAAAAACAATTAGAAAATTTGTCTGTAGGCCATTTTTTCATTGCTCACGTTGCATTAAAAAAACAAGCCCAGAATAGACCACACCCACTTCCTGTTTAAACCTAAAGACGAAAGCAGATATAATCTCTGTTTATAAACAGTTACAGCTTTTCTAAGA
Organism: Silurus meridionalis; assembly: GCF_014805685.1. Lineage (NCBI taxonomy): Eukaryota > Metazoa > Chordata > Actinopteri > Siluriformes > Siluridae > Silurus > Silurus meridionalis. The sequence continues at coordinate 678,838 of NC_060912.1, read as the reverse complement.
TGCTCGTATTCAGAGCAATTTCATTTAAGGTTTATTCAACTCATTCTCAGTATTAATGTACAACTTGACGCAACGTTATCAATAATCCTGTTCAGAATCAATCAGTAACCCAAATATTCATACTGGAGGTCATGTGAATGAAACTGTAAGACCATGTGAACTAATCACGCACTACAGAGACATTAATGTGCTGCCGCAATCTCCTCCTGTGTGTTTTTCCCTCGAGAGCTCCACAGGAAGTGACTCGCACAGGGTCCCACTCTCAGTCAGCAGTACGTCTTTATCCCCGGCAGGGTGTTATTCTACACACGTCTCCATGAAATCACGGGCGATTTTTCAGTACCTGCACATTATCTATCTGCTTTAACTCCGCCCACAATGTAAATCTCAGGAATAGCTCTGCTGCATTGCCTCCATGTTGGGGGGGTGGGGGTCCCCGGCCCGACTAAGGGTTTACATAGTCGAATCAAAATCCTCAAGTCTTGCAAGTATAGTGGACTGTAGTTAAATTGTGTGTGTGTGTGTGTGTGGGTGTGGGTGTGGGTGGGTGTGTGTGTGGGTGTGTGTGGGTGGGTGTGTCAGGCATTTTTCTTTTAGACGATAATGACATCAGGTAGTCGTAAGTGATTCCTTATAACATTGTAAAGCCACAGAACATCACACAAAGATGTAGAAGAAAATAAACCTTAAAAATAACAAATAGCTGCAGACAGGATTTGCATTTCACATGTTGGCAAATAAACTGTAATCGGCTAAATTGTTTAGCACAACATCAAAACAATCAAAAATGAATGTACAGAATGAAATAAGAACAGAGTATACCATTCAGGTGAATTTCTGGTGTGGAGGATGAGGACAGGTTCTATTTTGAGTCCGGTTCCTCTCAAAGGAGGTGGTCGCTCAGTTGCTCAACACTGGTATTGCCAAGCTGCAACCTTTAGGGCCCCTTAGCAAGGCTCTTAACCCAGTGTGCTCCAGGGGTGCTGTATTACGGCATAACTGACCCCAGCTTCCTAACGTTGCCGTGCTGTGACGTACACGTGACAAGCATAAAGCAGCTTTTTTTCCCTTTGTGACAATGAAAATTCTTACAATTCTTTAAATTTGAGTTTTTCAGCACCACCACTTCTAATTTCTATCCAGTGTTTAATGTAAATCTGTTGTTATACTTGTGAACCAACGTTATTACTCCTGAACATACCGATATATAATACGGATTATTGACTGCATCTGTAAAAGGGCCGTGCGAGTGGCTTGTTAGCGTGATGCCGGTTTTGGCACCAGACGAGTCTGGAAACGGCTTTCAAACTCACACTAAATAAACCTGTAAATAGCTGCGCTTTAGCTTCTTTGGCAAGGACGTGAATTTGAAGCAAACTCAGGGCTCGGATTTTAAATATGAAACAACATCGGGAGATTAACGTGACGCGGGGGATTGAGATTGTGCTGTTTTAACTAAGTTATTATATATTTATTGGATAGACAACAAATAAATATGCAATATAATCTAAACGTAATCGATGCATGAAAACCAACATTTAACGACCTCGAAAATACAAAACCAGAAGAAAAAGTGGAGTAGTCCAAATAACATAATATTTAATAGTAATTTTCATGATTACAAAATAAATATTTATTAAAATGATGCGAATGAAATAAAACTAATACAAAATAAAGTGAGAGCATGACGATGACATTTTAGTAAAATATGAGATGCTTTGTGGACACCTCCACCACCTCCTCCTCCTCCTCCTCCTCCATACACAAGGTCACCTTCACGAGTCAAACCACACACAGATGCTCTCCTTCCTGAGAGAAAAGCTTGATGAAAGTTGCAGAACAGCTGCATCTGGAGTCGTGTTTCACGTTAAACGCACAGAGATCTCTGACGAGTCGAGGTTCCCCGGTTTGGCCAGACAGCGGATATTGGACGGAAGAAGGGACACGAGAAGGTGTAGTCCTCCACTGTCAGGCATATTTGTCAACGTAAGTGTGTTTTACAGATAAGCTGGAATTTACACTTTGGCCATTTTATCACTCTGAAGGTTGAAGATAAATGTATACGTCCACAAGGTTTCGTCTAGAACTCGACCCTCTAAGGTGAAGTAGGACAGACCTAGTTTACATTTAGATTCACATTATAGTTGGTGTATATTGTGTAGGTTTGGATTTTTAAACAGGTACATCAAAGGCAGCTTCATTTGCACATCGCATATTCATCATGCATATGAATGAACCATAAGCATATTATTAGTAATTAGAAGAAAACGGTTCTGATTGATCAGATCTGATCGCATGCAGTAAAGGCCGATAAGCTGATGAAGCTTCCTGGTGCACTTCCAATGACACGATTTACCCTCAGAAACGCAGCAGGAAACGCCGATGCTCCTCGAGAGAACTTCCTTTAGCGACAAAAGTTTGTGAAAACCTGATCATAAGATTTATATAAATGTATTATTGTGTCATGAAGATATTTATAGATATGGCCTTTAAAGAAAGCATGATCAGCAATGTTCTCACAACATCTCGTAGCACACAGCAGGAAACACCGACTTATCCTGTGTCTCGAATAAAAAGCTAAATTAGTGTCTCGTCGAAAAGAGCTGCACGCGCAATGCGAAATTAATGTAGGAGTAAAAACAACACACACTATTGAGTGTAAAGACTCCCACACGTTTCATCTTCATCCTACATCTGTTCTTTTAGACCTCATCCCCGTCATTATCTCATCACAGCCATTAATCCGTATATGTTATGGAGACCTATATGGGGTATTAGATGTGGAAAAAGATCCTTGTGTTTGTTTTCATCAAATTACTGAAAATATTAACTGTGGTCTTGTTTTTTTTGGTAACAGAATGTTCATCATATCATTTCATGGTCCAGTTTTTTTACACACAGAAATAAAATCATTCTCACCACCAACCAAACAGAAAATATCGATTGGATATGCAAGTAAAAATAAATTTTGAACACATTTGATCTGTTTAGCTAAATATAGCTAGTTAAAATTATTTATTCATGCCTGTGAATTATTCATATTGAATCTTACTGTCGGCCTGAAATCTTTATTTGTTCACGTTTTTCGCGACACTGTGTGTCAGAGGCATTTGAACTGTGGGTTATAACCTCCTAGTGGAAGATGGAGGTATTGCAAGAGGTTCAGATGAGATGGAAAACATAAAAAAGTCATATTTAGAAGATTTCCTCAGACCTGCCAGGCAACACATTTTACACAGAAATCAGGATCCAAAATAAGAGAAAAGAAGTGTGCAGTCTTTTGTACAATAAAAAGTTTAAGAAGGTATTTTGAAGGTCTTATTTGTTCTTTAACCCATATCACATTAGTATTTCTTCACCCGAGGCTCGGCGGTGCTCGGAAAGATTCACTGATATTGTGAAAAGGTGATTGAAAATTTTTTAGTTCACTGATGCCGTACAGTCGCTTTCTCTCAAGGTCGATAGAAAATGCTTAGAGTTCACCAAAACGATTTCGCCTGATGGACAAAAGCAGAACTATTTGTCCAAAGCTAAAATAAAAAGAGAAAAATATGTTATTATTTTGATCCATTTAGTCGTTTTTGCTGTCAAAAAGACAAACATCAACGACAGCTTAAACTCCTCAATGCTGGGAAGTGACCAAGGTGATAATCCACGACCGGGTGTGAGGCTGATTCCCATCTCGATGTGAAGCCAAAGATACGATACATTAAAGATCCACATGAAGCAGCCGCCAATAAGATTCAATTAAATGTACATTTAGGGCATTTAGCAGACGTCATATCAATTATTGCTCAACAGGAAGGATGAAAAGAGGAAGACCAAGGAGGAGGTTTATGGATGTGGTGAGAGAAGACATGCAGGTAGTTGGTGTGAAAGAGGCAGATGTAGAGGACAGGGGGGTATGGAGACGGATGATCCGCTATGGCGCCCCCTAATGGGAGCAACTGAAAGAAGAAGAAGAAGATATCAAATATTGCTCATAAATTATTGTTCACTTTCTAAATATTAAAAGTGCAGAGCATCTACTAATAACTTTAAAGAAATTAATAGTTTAATGGAAATAAAAATCTGCGCTCGACGTGTATCTTTATAGACTGTAGATTAAATACAATAAACAGAACATACGAAATGAAGCACACATTCAGTGCTATCAGGTGAAGTGAAGGTCAGATTTGCTCATTTGTTGTATATGGCATGTTCAGTAAACGCTGTTGGAGGAAAAAAGCTGTTCAGATGTGGTGTGGTGGAGGTTCTGATGAAGCAGAACGGCACCGGAAACACAGGGCTTCCTTCAGTGTGTGAGGTCCAAATTGCTTCTTGGCTCTGATATCGTGCAGCTTGTGATCTAAAGGCCATTCAGTGTAGTTTGAGCAGGAGGTTGAGATGAACCACACCATTCCTGGAGGGGTTAAGTTGCTCTCGATGGATGATCTGAGGAACTGAAACACAGTGAGAAATGTCAGTTTTTTACTAAAATTCGTTTCATCTTTTGGACATGTTGGTCTTCGGAGATGCTTTATTCCTAATAGTGCATAGGAACAGATGATTTATGGAGGAAAATAGCTTGCAGACACTCACAGAGGAGCCAAGGTGCATCAAGGTGGACCTCTAAGTGCTTAGACTGCATTATGTAAATTAGGTTTCATTCAAGCAAAAGCGTACCATTGAAGTTGAGATAAAACCCTTCAGTTTGCAGAACAGGTTTGAAGACTGGATGGACAGGTGTGATGTAGAAGCACAAATGCCCTTCATACAAAGGGTTAACATCTGCATACTTCTTTATCCTAATATATACCATTGATTGAGAACATTCTATTTCTTTTGGGTTCGGGTTGTTATTTGTTCTATATTTCTTTTTTGTGCTCATTAGTGCCCACAAAGGAGAGAGTGACATTTCCAGGTGGGCCGACAATACAGCATCTGTCACAACATCTGTTCTTTCCTCCCATCTACATGACCATTACACGATCGCCATGACGGTGGCATGAAACAGACTCATGAACTCAGTGCTGGTGTTCTTCTCAAATCAATAATTTATTGCTTTAATTATTTAAGTATTATAGTCAGGACTCAAGGTTGCATTGAGTTTGCAGTTGAATTATACATGAATAAGCACAAATCTTCTGGGGCTGATGTGTGCAGAGGTATTTATTATTGTTGTATATAATATATCTGTATTAAGAGAAGCGAGGGAGATGCTATGACCTATTGCATATGCTCTATTTTAGAGATTTAAAGCATATCCAAATTCTTTTGTTTTCTCGCCCTGGTTCCATAACAACAGCCCACAAAGAAAGACAAAAAACCATGAACCCTTTGCTTTAGCATCTACATGAGCTCGTGACCTGTTTCTCCTTCTGTAGTGCTTGTTGTTGGCCGCTCACACATACAACAGATGGTGTTATGACTGGTGCCTACGACGGGCGACGCCATCTTGTAAACCAGCCCGACGTGAAATTAGATCATAACGTATCCGATGCGAGGTGTTTCTGCAATTTTCTTCCCAAAGTGAGCATAGTGTTGGCTTGATCTCAAAAATCAACCACTAGAAACTCATTTGAAACAATTTAGTGCTTCATGTTGAGTAGGTTGACCTTTTCTTGGATGAGGTTTTTGGATTGCGTTGGTTGTGTAGCTGAAGCTGTACGAGTGATGTAAAGCGGTTAACTCTAAACTGTGTTGATGTGATATTTCCTCTTAATTAAACAGTTTCACACCGATTTTAGTCCAAAGACCTTTTTTCTTTTTCTTCTTTAACATTTTGCAGGTTGATAAAAAAAAAAATCCTGCAGCGTTTTAATGATAGGAATTTGGAGCATTTCCTTCCTTTATTACAGAAAATCCTTTTCGCAGAATGTTGCATGACCAAGAAATAGGTAAGAAATCATTCAATTAATGTTCTTTGCTAAGCGATTAGGAATATTAGAAAGGATTTGTGATGATTTCTGATGCTTTGTGTTGGTGCATTATGACTGTAACACAGATCATGGTGTTTTTAATAAATGCCACATTTAATTATAAACGTTTGATGCTCTGGACAGTGGTATAGAATTAAAGCAACCAGAACTTCTATGTAATGGAGAAGAAGAAGAAGAGGAAGTAGAGGAGGATCAAGTTGAAGAAAAATGAAAGGAAAGTGCATGCACCAGTCAAGTCTTCCTACTTTTACCCCATTGGTATTAGTACATTGTGTAGGTAAACAAAAATAAAGCTTTCATGCATCAAAGGCTGCTTTCCCTCGGCACATCTACTTGCAGGCAGAGGATTATGGAAAATACAGAAAGGCGACAGGACAAGAAAAGAAGAACTGTGAGAAAATGAGATAATGAAAAGAAAGAGACGGAGAAAGATAAATGATAGAACAAAAAATTCAAGAAGACGGATATAGAAGAGATCACGCAAAGGGTTTGGAGCATATGCACGCCTCAGTCCCACCCTCTGCTTATTGTTTTCTCTTCCCAGGAGACCCGTTATTGCATTGCTGTTCTTCCTGAAAATTGGGTTATGTATTGTGTTAAAAAGTAGACAATGCATGCAGTGTTTTTTTTTGTTTTTCATAATCATTTTTTTCCATTGTCTTCCTCTCTTTCTTCTCCCTTTCTTTTAATCCACCAATCTCCTAGTTTTTAATATCCAGTGCTTGTTCCACAGATCTTCCAGTATGTCTCCAATATCCACTTCCTCCTCACAGTTATATCAGATCTCTTTCTATCTGGTCACATAAAAATTTCCTTCACTGTGAAAACAGTGTTCCAGCATGACAACGTTCCTGTGCACAACGGTAAATAAGCTCCATGATGACATGGTTGTTGGTGTGAAGTTCGGTGTGAAGAACTTGACTGTCCTGCACACAACCCTGACCTCCCCAGACCTTCTCACCTCCTCACGATCGGTACCTGATCTCACTAAAGCGCTTAGAGCAAAATGATCATTAATCCCCACATCAACACCAAAATCTAGTGGAAAGGCTTCCTGGAAGAGTGGAGTTTATTTCAACAGAAAAGCGAGAATAATGTGGAATTCACACGAACGTTATGCTAAAAATTGCAGTCTTGTTTTTGTTTAGTATTTTCCCCTTTCTGGATTTTTTACATTTTGTTTGCATATTTATTAATAAACAAAATAGTGTTTGAATTAATATGTTGAATTTAAATAATTCAGCAAAGACTGGGTTCAAATACATCGATTTATTTTTATTTTTGTCCCCTAGCAGATAATGTGTGATCTTTATTAAGTTCTTACAGGTCAACACAGAAGCTCTTATATCAGGAACCAGGGTTGCCAGGTTTCAGCAAGAGATCTGAAACATTTGACCATGGAAATGATTCTTGTGCAAATCTGGGCCAAAACGCAAGTCTCTACAAGCTCACCTTATACTGTAGTTGTTACTCTTCAATTGATAATTGCCACTAACCTTTCATCTCTCAATGCTGGATCAGTTTCTCCTCGACATTCAATTTCACATCTCTCTGTGTAGATGTCCAGCAGGCCGTGGCTACGTGCCATTATTGTGGTTAAGTGGTTTTCCTATCTTGGCCAGGATATGGGCCAGTTCTCCCCAAGCCTGATTTATATACAGTTTCAATTTTACTTCACGGAGTTTGCTTTTGCTGGATATGTAAAAAAAAAATCCACCCTATTCAATCTGCCCTGATTCCTGCCGGGGAGCAGGAACCCAATGGAAACCCAGATCCAGGTTCCACAATCCTTTTTCTATTGGTTAATATGTCTTAATATTGTGCCCATTTCTGAAACAGAATTGAACCTCAGGCCGTTCTTATGTTCTTAAACTCCAGTCCAAAAGTTCTCTGCAGGATTCAGTTCAGAGCTTAATTATGGACATTTCAATACTTATCTCTTTATATCATGACATTTTGGTGGCGTGTTCTGGAGCCTTGTCCTGCAGGAAGACCTGGATGTGATCGGATTTAAAATCTGCCTGATGTTGAATTACTGCAGCATTTTATTGATAGGTGTGGTGTTCATAAAGCCTCACCAGCATGCAGAAGGTTCTTGACATGCTTCAGAAGAAAGACTTCTAGGACACGTTCTAGAAGAATGTATTGTTGTGCAAGGAGACTATTTTGAAGGTGATTGTGTGGGAACGTAGATTAATTAAGTACAGAGCGAGACTCCAAATGTTTTCATACCACCATGTAAATTTTATCTGAGTAGAGAAAACTCTTCAGTATTAT